>NC_056748.1:736612877-736890377 GCF_019279795.1 Protopterus annectens
TTGTAGTAATGTAGTCACCAGTAGACCACCACGCTGTTTTCAAACACAACAAAGTAAATCCCCTGTTAGTCAGGATTACCCTCTAAGTAATGTAAGTCTGTCATGTGGTTCTAATGATGTTGTGGTAACGGTTTCACCAGCTGAACAGAGTGTATGTTCTTAGGTTTTCCGTCCTGCTAGCCATCCTCAGGTAGCTGTTTTTAATAATGAGGTTTTAGGTCATTTACATAATTATACCAATGTAAATCCTTTTGTACAGGACAATTGTACAGATGCCAACCAAATGCAGACTGATCACTTCCACATTCATACAGATGACACAGATGATTGTAAACCTTTGATCATGAAATTAGAGAGAAAGTTCATGTCTTTCAAGAGTATTGAGCCTGACATTCAGTTTCTTAGCACCCGTTGTCAACAGTCTATTGTGCCTAAAGGTTTTAAGATTGCACAGATTCCCAAACAGAACAGCATTTAATTCTGTCTTACATGTTGAATTGTCCAAAATATATAACAAAGCTGGGTTGAATGCATTAAAGGTTATTACCAATGACAACAAGAAACAACTTTTGGTTCTTAGAGATGAAATAATTTCTCTCAACAACATGATATGCAATCACCCTCTTTTCAACTTCCACAAACAACTGTACGATTCAGTTTCCCCTAGAATCACTAGGTTTACAGCTACCATTTTAAATAGTAAAAAGAATAAGTTATCTAGAGATCAAAAGGAGCATGTAACAGGGAACGCATGCCCTGTTAAGTTTCACCAAGGTTTCAATTATACCAAGAGACTTACGAACCAAACCTCTGATTCTAGACTTTTTAACTCCTTTCATCACATTGGAAGAGAGTTTAGACACAGATCTTTTAGCAGTAACAACATAGTTTATAGGAATTCTGTTAATCACAGAACTACCAACATAGGTAATACTAGACAGCATTTTTTTCGCAATGGTAGAAATTTTAGAAATCACAACCCCAGATCTAAGATTAATAGACACACACACACTGTTTCTAACTTTGCTCATCATCATGGTGTTGACAGAAGGGATAATAGTTTACCCGTTTCTACTCTCTCTACTAGTTCTTCATGCTTTATTAATAGAACCAACAACCATGATGGACTTTCTCTACATGCTAATCTCCCAGGACTATAGCTGTGTCATTTCCTAACACCTACACTGATAGATTGCCTGCAGATATTGGTGTTCAACAGACTACTATGTCTACAGTTTCCACAACTTTAGCCCCTATTACAGACCGTAGGATCTATAACACAGGGAATTTTAGGTCACATAATTTTCAACACTTCTTTGCTCCTTCTTCAGTGTCTGCACCTTTAAATGTTACAGGTCAACAGCCACAATTTTCTATTTTTCATTTGCTTCCTTCTGTTGCATCACCTGTTCCTCAGTGTTGTATATCTGATGTTCATCCACAGTTAGGGTCTGGTTGGTCTGCCCCTAACACTGTTGGAGCTATGGCCTCTCCTTCCCATTTGGGACCTCCACTAACTAATTTTACAGTTAGCTGTCATCCTTCTTCTTATGTTGCGCATGCTTCAGTCACCCAGGACACTGCTAATTATATGCAGACTATTGTAAATTCTACAGAAGATGCTCCTTTTAACTGTAATGCTCCTTCTTCTTCTTCTTCCTCTTTTTTAGAACACAGACTCGTGGCCTCTTCTCCAGGAACTATGATAAATCAGACATTAACAGACAGAGGAGAAACAGGCAAAAGAATAGGGAAGAACAAAGTGTCCAGATTTTCACAACTACCACCCAGACACATGGTGACAAGAAGCCTCAGCAAAGTGTAAATACTTGTAGTAATAGTTACATTACACACAGTTCCTTGGTTGCCAATATTGATAACCCTGTACTTATGTCAGTGTTTAATCTGTCTTCCAAAACTTTGATAGATGACCACTTGAAAGTGTTAAGTAGGGGTTTCACTTTCATCCCTTTGCAGAGGGCTGAATTATCCAATTTATTACTAGACCTCAGATTGTATATTAAAAAATTGAACCTTAAGCTTTTACTGGATGATGACATGTTGATTTCCAATAGTGTTGAGAGTACACAATCTACCAGTGTCAGCAACAACCACAACAATGGCTCAGTTACTGTAACTAATAGTCGAAGAATACACATTGACTACAGTTCCCAGAAAAAAGAGCCTTTTCAATCCTCCATTAAACAACACCTTGTCTACTTTCACTGAAGATGACTTTATAAACATTATTGGTTCCAAATCTTTGGATAAATAGTACAATTTGACAGACAATGAAAGAAAGGCACTTCTAGAACTAGCACATGATAAGAATTTAAGGATCATGAAAGCAGATGAGGAGACTGGTGCAGTTTTGATGGGCCAAAATGTATATGTTGAAAGAATAACAGGAGACTTGATCAATAATGATTTTTATGAGAGAGTGTCCTTGGATGCAGTAGACTTCTGTTTTGAACAGATTGACAACTCTTTAAAGTTATTGTTAGCTGACAAATGTATTAAAGATGAGGAATTTCAGTTCATGTGGTCCCCTAATCCTTGTTTGGCCAAACTTTTTGGTATTCCCAAGTTGCATAAAGATGTTCATAATCCCCCTTTCCGGTTAATTGTTTCAAATAAAAAATCAAAGACTGAAAACATAGCTCATTACATAGATTTTGTGTTGAATCCCATTGTACAGTCTACCCCACATTACATCAGAGATTAATGGGATTTTTTAAATATGCTGTTTGAGGCTAACATTGATTTTTCTAATTGTACATTGGTTACATTGGAGGTTGTTGCCTTATATACGAGTATCCTTCATGTTTAAGGTTTAGAATATGTTAAACATTTTCTATTTAAGTATGTCAAATTGCCTAAGAAGAGAATAGATACATTGGATGCACTCATTTCCTTAGTGCTGCAAAACAATTTCTCTCACTTCAACAATGTCATTTATCGTCAAGTCAAGGGAGTTGTTATGAGATCCAAAATGGCCCCGGCCTTTGCTAATTTGGTCCTCAGTGAATGGGAAACAAACACCTTGATACATTTACTAGGTTTCTACTCCATGAAATACTACAAAAGATTTACTGATGATATTTTTTTTGTGTGGGAGGGTAGTACTACTCAACTTAAACATTTTGTTGACTCCTTGTCAGAAAGTATAGGTTTCCTCACTTTTGTTATTGCCAGCCAAGGTAACACTGTGTCCTTCTTAGACACCCACATATCCATAGACAAACAGAGAAATTGTTTCACTTCCAAGATACACAGAAAGGATACATTTAGAAATAATTATCTTGACTTTAACAGTTCTCATCCATTTTTTATGAAGCGCAATGTGTTAAAGGGGCAATTCATTAAAATTTCCAGACTCACTAGTGAAGATAATGACTTTGAAAGGGAAGCTGATTTTGTATCTAACCTGTTTGGACAGAAGAATGATCCTGCGGAACTTATTAGTTCAGTTAGAAGTCTCATTATGACAGACAGACACACCAAATATAAACTCATTATTAGATATGAGTTTACACCAGGCTCATTTACTTCCAAGCACTTTGAAGACTCTCCATTTTCCAGCAGCAACAAATGTATTTTCCACAAGAGTGCATAACATTAGGTTTACCAACATAAATTTGATGGATTTAAAATGAAAGGAGAATCTTTATTCTCAAAAAAGACTTAAAGAGTTTTTGTTCTCTTAAAAGAAAATGAGGGTTCACTACCCAAAGTACATCTGATTTTGGGGTCACATACAACTATTTTCCAGTTATCCTGTAACACTTTTCTTATAGCCCTAGTGTCTCTACTAATAAGTAAAGAAAAGCTGCTGACATTAATGGAAAGTCTATTCCATAGCATGGGCAGTCTCTGTGTTATGAACCTGTCCCTCCAGCACGTTCTGCTGATTGAGTTAATGAGGATGAGGTCTCTGGAGCATGTAGTGCAGAGGGATTTGGGATTTCTTTAGATGTAGTATTTCTAACAGAGCTGGGTCAGACATGGCTTTGTAAGTTAAGCAGAGATCGCCTCTAAGTAGGCGATATGAGACAGGATAGTTGGAGTTTTTTAAGTCTGTCCATATAGGACAAGTGTTTAAGGCCTAGGATCCTCTTTGTGAGGTACTTTTGCAGCCTCTCCAGTTGTTGCAGGTGTCTAGTGAGGTACATGCCAAATGTGGCATTGTACTTGATGACTGTCCTAATGAGGGAAGAGTAGAGGGAGACCATGACCTCTTTCTTCTTGGATGCAAAACCCTTAGTAATGAGATGTGCCACATAGAAGGACTTTCTGACCACAGTGGCAATGTGGTGGTCAAAAGAGAGGTTGCTGTCAACCTGTGTTCCCAGATCTATTATGATGCCTTCTGTGTTCAGTGGATTACCATTAATGTGGCAATTCATGGGAACTGGTTTTTCCCAAGGGGGATGATGACACATGTTTTGGCATTGAGCTTCAGGCCATGGTTCTGACACCAGTCATTGGTCTCATTGAGGCCTTTCTGTAGGATGTCAACATCACTTGGAGAGTTAATAATAGCTCCCAACTTGCAATCATCTGCGAACTTTGTCAGCCAGAGTCCCTTCATGTTGGCCTAGACTTCAAAGAAGTAGATAACAAACAGGAGAGGACCCAGGACTGAACCCTGTGAGACTCTACTCGTGACTGGTCATCAGTCTGACTTGAAGTACGCTACTTTCACTCTGTGGGTTCTATCTGTGAGCCAGTTTGCAACCCACCTAGTGATATAGGGGTTGATGCCTAGCTTAGTGAGTTTTTCTATGATTCCTGAGTGGGGAATGGTATCAAAGGTCACGGCCAGATCAAGATAGGCTGTATGAACCACCTTGCCTTCATCCACAGCTCTGGTGACTGACTCAAAGAAGTCACCCAAGTTGAGCAGGCATGATCTACCCTTCATAAAACCAAACTGTGTAGGATCCAGAGTATGGAGATTCCCTATATCCTTGTTTATTAGGTCCATGAGGATGCATTCCATAGCTTTGCATGTCAGACTCGTCAAGCTAATGGGGCGATAATTCCCAGGGTCTGTAGTCACTCCTCCTTTGTGGAGAGAGATGACTGTAGCAGTGCACCATTTGGTAGAGCGAAGCTTGAGATGAGGCTGTGATTGAACAGGGCACACAGGTGAGGTGCCAGTTCACTCTGTAGTTCATATAGAACACAGCCAGGGATATTGTCAGGTCCCATAGAAGCTGCATTATTGTCCTTGTACAGTGCTGTTTTAACCTGTGCAGCAGTAATACTGGGTGCCTGGCAATCTACTAGTATTGTGAATGGTCCTTTGGGGGGGGGGTAAAGTTAGCACTGAATCCGTCGGCCAGTATATTGGCAATTTCTGTTGGCTTGGTATAGGAGGTACCATTGTGCAGTAGCTCAGAGCAGATCTGGGCATTGTCATGGATATTCTTTACATAACTATAGAAGGCCTTGTGGTTGTCTTTACTATCTGCTGCAATTCTGTTTGCATAGCTAGCTTTAGAGGATTTGATGAGGGATCTCAACTTTTTGTTGAGGCTGATAAGAGAGTTTTCCAGTCTTGGGACTTCACATTATTCCGCATCAGTTTCCTCCTACTGTTGTAGTGTTTGTTTATGGCAGGGGACCACCAGATTGGCTTCATTTTTTTTTGAGGAGAATGTCTTGGTTCTATTGGGTATGGCGAGATCCATGCATTTGTGTATGTATTTGTACAGTGCATTGGTGTATGATTCAGCGGTCATGCAACAGTTCTCCATTTGCATGGGTGCTGTGAAGTTAGCCACCTCTGTTTTTAGGTGCCCAAAGTTAGCTTTGGAAAGTTTTTCATTGTGGTTACCTTTGTGGGGGTGGGATGTGGATTTCCAAGGTGATTAGTTTGTGGTTGGATCTAACCAGGGAGGAGATGACTATTGGTGTAGAGCAACGGTTGCCCAAGTTAGTAATGACCAGGTCAAGGATGTTGCTACCTTTAGTGGGGGTAAGGACAAGTTGGTCCAGGGCATTGGAATTAATGAATTCCAGAAAGCACTGGGCAAGTGTATTGGTACATGAAATCTAAACAAGAGAGTCAAAAATGTACTTTTACCTTACAATACCAGCTTAGTTTAACTGAACCATGCTAAATCAGCACCATTATTTTTGCCTACTAATGAAGTTTAGAAAATGCATGGAATTATGCACATTCTTGGATTATATTTCAGCCATGTTTTGAAATATATGTTTAGCTGCAGCATTTTGGCAAATTATATTGAATTACTTTATATTTGATTGATGATGATATGAGGTATTGCCATCTTTGCCAGGGAGAATATGACAGTCCATGTGTAACATACGCCAGCATAGTTAGCTGGGGTTTTGTAAATAATTTTGAGTCATTGACTGTCGTGCTGATTTGTACAGATGCTTGTGTTCAGAATATACCAACAGTGGTGGTGGTATAACTGATTAAATGTTTGTTTAAACATAGTTAATCTTATTTCCTTTTCTCCATAGATGTCAGAACTGAACACACTGACAAGAATGTATCCATAAATGACTCCAGCAGAACCTCACTAATCAATATCCTTATTCCTCATGTCACTTCCTTCATCAACACACTCTAGCCCTACCCTTTAAACATTCAGCTGGCCAATTTCTTAGTCCTGGTGCTACCACTAACTCCAGTTTTCCTAGTAGCAGCCTGTATGAAACGGTCATTGGGCTTGCTGAAGTACAGATAGGCCATGCCTTTTGCTGGTCCCTGTCAAGTTCACATGTAACCTAATGGTAAAGCTAGATTGGGATTGACTGATAACTCCTTTTGGTCGTCAACCAAGTTGGAGGTAGCTGTCCTTTAAGGAAGTGATGAACTTTGCCCTCTGGATTCTTTCAATGACTTTACCTGCCACTGTTACAATTCCAATACACTTGCAGCTCCTCTGTTTTTTGCTGCTGTCTTTCAATCCCTGTGGAGTTCTACACTGACCCCTTGTCTGTCTCATTTTATTTGAATTTGTTATTCATAGTTGAACACTGATCTTTAATGACCTTTTACAGATTCCACTTGTGAGCACTGCCTGGTTAAGTAACTTGCTCAGAGTCACATAGACAATGGAGTCTGAGGCAATCAAACCCTGGATTGTGGGACCATAGGAAACAGCTTGCTACCACCTTAATCCTCTATGCCAACTGCATTAGGGAATCTGTCAATGTACTCGTGAGGTTCTAGAGGACCGTGGTAAGTAGATCATCAGGTTCTTTTGCAATATTCTTCATAGTTCCCTGTTCAACTCCTCGTACTGCTTCTCCACTTTTTATATCTAAGTATCTTTCCACATCCTCCCCTACCTATCTTTCAATATTATGCTCTCTCTTTTCTTTCCTGTTTGAGAACTTAAAACAAAATATTCGTTCAGTGGTGATGATTTCTTCCAGTTGTCTGTGATCTCCTTTCTTACTCTGCTTACAGTAGCCAGGCTTTTTACTGGCTTTCTCCTTATGCTGTATACCTAAATAAGCCCCTTATTCCCTCTCTAAATGCCTCCAGCCAACTTATTTCAGCTTCTATATATACTGCCCTCTACATTGTTGTTACTCTTTTGCCTTTAGTGTACCTCCTCTACCTTGCCATCGCTTCATTTCTACATCTTCTATAACTTAGTTTTGCCCCATTTGCAAGACTCACATACCTGCTTAGATGTATTGTCCTGCTCCTTTTCTGTCTTTTTGCCACTTCTTCCAACCATTATCCATGGTCATCCATATTCCAACCATGATTTGTTCCTATGGCTTGTTTGCTTCCTCAGTTTAGTCCCAGTCTCACTTGCTGGAAAATTTTGTAAATCTGCAGCAACTTAAGAACCTGTTGCTTCTTTATTTGAGGTGAATGGAAGAATTTATATAAGGCATCTGAGCATTTCAATTCAATTGTACACTGCTGTACAGTATCCATATCCATGGTTATTCATTGGGGTCTACCTGGGAACTAAGTGAGACAGGTAAAAATATGCTCAGAATTTAATCTGGTGTTAACAGTGAGCATTCGGCCAAAATCTACTCAGTTATCCAGCCCTGAGGCAATAAAGTTGATAATCTCTAAAGCATACCCATAAAGATGTTAAACAGGAGTCTAATAATATAATTATTCATTACAATTTTAAGGTACAAAACAGCACAGCTCTTAAATGATAGATATACTGATGTGGTTGAAACCACATCTGCCGCAGAAAAGATATTCAGCCCAGTGCTAGCTACATCCTACCCCATCTCAATGAAGGTCATCACGCCAATTAGTGGAACATTTCCATTCAGATTTTCCTGTATCACATTGTGGTCCTTAAATAGTATTAACCTTTGAAATGCTTCCCCTGATTTTTCAGTACGTGATCTATATTTCTGCAACCACAAAAGACATGGGCGCACACTTGACACAGTGGAAAGCTGGTCAAGATTATTTTTATCATTCAAAAATCAAAATGAGAACAGAAGTGCTGACTGTTTCATTTATAATCTCTGTTTCCATTGCAGTTTGAGGAAGACAAAACCACACTTCAAACACATTTAATGCCACAAGTGCAATAGTTTCTGTAGAAACTAAGGCTCTCTCAGTTGCATACAATTATTCTTCAAGTTAACAGTGCTTTCAAACTCTGCCTGGAAAGATCTCTCATCTAAATATGCAAATATCTGTCTTTAATTCTCTATATGTTGATACAATTATGGCTTTTCAGTCTATCTCATGCTACATAATTTAGAAAAAAAACAATCTTGAATATGCTTGTTAGGTAGCTATTTGTGTGTGTGTTTTGGGGGGGGGGTGCATGAGATGGCCATTTTTATTTAGGTTTTTAGGCAGAGTATGGAGACATTGTGAGGCTGTCTACCAGCTATAGTAGCAAGGCCCTGTAATGCAACCATTAGTAATGTGCAAAACATTTATAAAAAAATAAGACTGTGTTTACGGTTTCATATGAAACAAAGAAATAAGTGATAGCACTCCAGGTCTGCAGACAATGTCCTGCTTCCTAAAGAAGAAATTTGAGAACAGGATGAGTATTCTCCTTGGAAATTAAAACTATAATGCCAATATTGTTGATAGCTAGACAGTTGATAGACCCTTGTTTATAGAGTTTCACTTTAAATGAGTATTTCCGTTTCGTAGTCTCTGAGCTGAACAGCTCTGACGCACCATACAGCATCTGGTTCCCATTTAGCTGAGCAATAGCTCCTTACTGAAACTGATTGCATGGTGCACATTTGATTGTAGGAGGAAGCACTAACTTCAAAAATGTGTACTATGTAGATTTATAGAATTGTTCGTATCTAGCATGTATAATTGTAATGCTTGACTGGCATGTTTGCTATAATTCTGGAAGTAGCTATGTTTTTCATCAAACTTTTGTCATACTGGTCACAATCATATACAAAATATGATGTAGAATTTAGGACAGTAATCTGTTAGTGCATTCAAAATGTTGCCACCCTGCCCATCGTTATTAGGTGTGCTACCCTTAAACCTGCCACTGCCCTGCCCCTCAAACCAAACTTGCACCTTACCTTAGGAAAAACCCTTTCCATAATACAACCATGACTGAGACAAAGTATGTCTGAATTTAATGGCAGGAGTTTAACAGATTACAAAAAGAAATAGTTTTCTTTTATAATAATTTTTTCCAATTCTTTGGATTCTTCATTATGCTGATTTTCAAAATGCTGCCATTGATCAGCTGTGTTACAATGGATGTCCATGTCAATAAATCAACATATACTGTATATATAATGACATGTCATTAAAATTGTGGATGAATTGCCTTTAAATGGGTCATGCGGATGAAATACTATTAAATGGGTCCCGTGTACTGAAGTTTTTACAAAAATTAGGTTATTATTTGTATTAGATAATATAATGGTTCCCAATTAGTTTTGTATAAAAAAGCTGTAACCTGGAAGCAGAAAAAGCAGAAGTTTGGTACTCAAGTTAGACGCTCGTTGTGCTTTTTTTTTTTGTTCCTGAACACTCCTTTGCTCAGTATATGATGGATTTTTGCCATTTGCTAAATCTAAGGATATATTTTGATAATACCTCAGACAATATACAGCGAGGATTTATATTTTGTGGATCTACGTTTATGCCCCCCTATGTCACCAGTTGTATCAATCTTTCAAGGTAACACTCTCAAAGATCTTCATTTCAACCCCTGTGAGTATAATAATTTTCATAATAATCTTACTAAGGTGAAAATGGAATGTATTGATAATTTGAAGCATAATAGGGACATTGTGATCCAACCTGCAGATAAAGGAGGGGCTATGGTCATAGAAGACTGGATTTCATATTGTGGGGAAGCACAGAAACAGTTAGAAGATGGCAGATACTATATGACTATAACATTGGATCCCACTAGGAGGTTCAAGGTGGAAAATGATACCTTCTTGGATGAAGCTCAAGAGTAAGGGTTCATCACTAAGGGTGATAATGTTCATCTGAAGGTACTTGATCCTAAGTAACAGTACCTCTATCTTCTAACAAAAATGCACAAAGATCCCAAAAATCCACCGGGAAGGCAAATAGTGGCAGGTAGGGGTTCCCTTACAGAACTCCTTTCAGAATTTCTAACATTATATCTGAAACAATTGCTGTCTTGTGTGCGTGCCTGAATTAAGGATACCACCCAATTTCTGGGTATCATTTCAGAAATGCAATTGGAACCAAATTGGCTGCTATGTACCCTGGATGTCACCTCTTTGTATACCAATATCCCTCATTGGGCAGGTTTGATAGCCCTACAATATTGGCTGGAGAGATCCAAATTATTTGAACCAGGTTTCAATACTTTTCTTGTCTGCCTGGCTGAACACGTGTTAACAAAAAATTTGTTCTACTTCCAAGATCAATACTTTTGGCATGTACAAGGAACAACCATGGGGCTTCCTTTGCCCCCATTTATGCCAACTTGATTATGGCGTATTTGGAAGAGGAATTGATTTATGATCCCTGTCATAATCTGTACATCAATGAGATTGATATCTGGAGGCGTTACCTCAATGATTGTTGGTTGGTGTGGAGGTCAGATGAGATCTTTTTGCAGGAGTACGTTGACTATCTTAATGAGAACAAATGGGGTATAGAGTTTAAGATCAATTTTAACAGGACTTAGATTACCTATTTGGATGTCTTGGTTAGTAGGAATTCAGATAACACCTTGGATGCTAGGATATATAGGAAATTCCCCCAGTACAATTCTCTCCTGCATGCCAATTGCTTCCACCCACAACATACCATCAGAAATATTCCTAGATCTCCGCTTTTGTGGATGAAAAGGATTTTCTCTAACTCCTCCACGTTTAACTATTATAAACAAGATTTAATTCATAGATTTAAAGATAGGGGATACAAATCAGGTGACATTAATAGGGCTTGTTAATATGCTTCCAATCAAGACAGGACTCAATTATTAGAGTACCAGGTACAATCATCAGACACCAAGTCTATAATAAGACTTGTCACTACTTTTGGTAGGAATACAAAATCATTTGTGCAGATCATCAGCAGGCACTGGAATATTTTGTTGTCAGAAAACAGATTGTCTGACTATCTGAGGGATATATGTTCCTTTTCTTTCCACAGGCACCATACTTTGGGCTCCGTGTTCAGTCACTATAAAAGGTTTGATTATAGGGATAATGTCTTAACCCAAAGAACACTAACAGGAGACATATTGGTGGGATGTGTCCCTTGTGGTCATTGTTCTCATTGTCATAGGGTAAATAAAACCAAAGAATTCAGCAGTGAAAATACATCCATGGTTTATAACATCACTTTTTTGGCTAATTTCAGTACCAGTTGGGTAATTTATTTGGCCACTTGTACATGCTCTGTGTTTTACATTGGCCAAACCTCCAGACCTCTCAAATTTAGAATTAGGGAGCATATGAGGGACATAAGACATAAAAAGCAATCCAATGGCCTTTTCAAACACACTTGCAAACATAACACTGCAGTATTTTGATTTACTGTCATTGATCACATTATTTGGGAATTGTAGGGATAAAGTTGGTTGGCACAGTATTTTGAATGTTAAGGAGAAGAAATGGATAATTAAACTAGGGGGGCTTTTCCTTCCTGGTTTAAATGAGTATTTATAAACTGACCAATAGGAGGTTTATTGGCACCTGCCTATAGCTATATAAGAAGGATTTTTTTGATCCTATGCTTGTATTTTGTCTGTCTTCCACTGAAGATGGCTATTAAGCCGAAACCGGTTTGGTTTGGGGGTTGGGATATATAATTTTTCCCTTCACCCATGTTGTTATACATTTTTGTGCATTAAACTATGTTAAACCACACTTTGTGCTGGCTCTGATTCGTTTTGGAAATTGTTGTGAAGTACCACAATGACTCTAAAAATCTGTGGTTTCCTTCACTTGGGACCTATTGTGGAGATGGATTGAGGGAAGTCTGGTGAAGAACTTTGTGGAGCTGAAGTGAAGACCAGGACATGACTTACAGTCCTGACCTTTATTTTGGAGCCTGTTGCTGGTAGACCTTTGTGGAACTGACCCTGTGTAGTGGATTTATCTCTAAAGACTGTAAACCCAATATGCACAAGGTACTTTGCAAATACTGCAAACGGTGTAAATACAGTTGTGCAAAGCTAAGTGAGCAATTGTTTCATGTCATTCTTCAGATAAACCTGTGTTTTTGTACTATTGTTTTGTGTGTGTGTGTGTGTGTGTGTGTGTGGGTTTATAGATATTGATATCAGTATAGATGGAGATATACAGATATATAAATAGTTATAGATATTAGCGTGTTACTTGGATGGATCTACTAACCTAAAAAAAACTTTTGCAACCATGATCTGGTCCAGATACAGATAATTAAATTGAGACAGATAAATAAGTTTAGTGGAACAAGAAAATTATTCAAGTTACATCTTAAAGTTATACTGTAAATCTACTATTATGGAAGTATATTAAATCAAAACCAGCAAAGCAATACTGATATTCAGCTGTACAAAAGTAATCAAATCAAAAACATCAAAGAAAAGTGAAATTAAATTGAGGTCAATGTCCTTGCATCTCATCTCAGAGATGAATCTCCTTCTAAAGCAAGTTTTCATCTTAGAGGATAACTCATCTTAGTAATTTGTCTCAAAGTGAGATCATTTTGCATACCTTGTCGAAGTCGTGCAGATAAGTAGCAGAAGAAAGTGTGAAGTCATGAACAGTAATGTGGCAGTTATTTAAAAGTATAGGGAGGAATTAAAACTGAAGGGAGTAATGCTTAGATCACTGGAAAGGTAGGGGTCAAATGCTAGAGTTACTGTGGGGTAGTTAGATCTAGATGAAAGAAAGGATAAGGATAATGGAACTTAAGGAAAACTGTGTACAGATTGTGGCACAGATTGCCTTCACATGCTCAAAATGAATTTAAGCATGCAAATGAGGATGTAATAGATGAAAGGAATGGGAAAAAATGAAGAATTAATCAATATCAGTGAGCCACCTTCAACATGCCTGTGAGGTTAGGTGAGATGGAGACTTTGCACAAAGAAATGTTAGGTCCTAGATATTTCTTCATAGTTTCTCACTAAGCTATTGACATTAAATGATCTGGACATGCATTTCCATGAAGCTTTTTAGCCCTTGTAATTTTAAATATGAATACCCCATAGCAGGTAAAACATTTACATGTTACCCCTTTCCCTAATATGCTTCTTCAGGAATGGCTTTGCATTTTCCCATCCACTCATCCAGATTAGTTTGAATAGAGTAAAATAAGTATTTTGCTTTATGTGTTGAGGAAGACAATTCCAAGGAAGTAGAATTCTCTGTGATAACATATTATATCCTTGCAACATATACATATTCTGTTTACACTGCAGAAGCTTGAAGAGCACAAAGTACGGTATAGCACATAAAGCAAAAACCCTAAACAGTCATAAATGCACTGAAAAGGAGGGTCTAAATGGTCTAAAAAAATCTAATCCTTTAATAAAAACAGTATTGAGTGCTTTTGTCCCACCAATCCCGAGACTTCATCAGAATACAAAAGCATACTTGTAATGCTTTGTTTAAATGCCCCATTTAATCACCACAGATTACGTCAATCAACAAATTAACACATTTAAATACTTAAGAAAATTGAAAAATCAAATGACTGCATTCACATTAGTCATTTACCAACCATTAAAATACCATAAGATAAAAATAGAATAAATTAACACTCTGCCAAGGTGCATTATAAAATTAATCCATTGTAGAAATAAATAGTTTAGTTATTTTATGTTGACCAGTACTTTTATTAAAGGATTTGATGTTTTAGGCCATTTAGACCCTCCTTTTCAGTGCGTTTGTGACTGTTGATTATGGTTTTTGCTTTACATTGCAGAAGCTATTAAGATTTCTTGAGTGGGTGATTATGCACCACCACTGGCTTGCAGATGTGCAGTAGGTGTGAGAGGATAGGATCTGTTGAGGCTCTGCATGTGAATCAGAAGTTGCCCCTCAGTAACGTGTATGATACAGTGAATAGGGACAAGGCTTTGAGATGATCATTGTAGCTCTTATGTTATTGACCACTGATTTTTCTTGGTGAGAATATGGTATGGGTGTTCAGGCTGTTTCAAATGCTTGGACAAGGTACATGCCAAACTCAATGATTGGTCTAATAAGTGCCAAATACAGTAGAGTGATCACATTTTTCAACCTGGAAACTACTCTTACTAATAAGCTGTGCAGTGAAAAAGGAATTTCTTAAAACTGTGGATTCATGATGATCGAAGGACAGTTCAGTGTCTACATAGATATTCCAGGCCCCTAACTACTACTAGATTGATTTTGAGGGGTGCATTGTCAATGTGATAGTTGCAGTAGAGGATATGCTTGCTTATTGTTCTTCATTTTTTTTTTTTTGGCATTTAGTTTTAGTCCATGGTTTTGAAACTAGCTATTTATATGAGAAAGGCCCTGTTTGGAGGATCTTGGTATCTTCTGTTGAGTTAAATAGCACCTAGTTTACAGCCATTAGAAAACCTGGTGAGACGTAAGCCCTTAATGTTGGTTTTGACCTCTGAGGAGTAAGTAACAAAGAAGAGTGGCCAAAGGACTGAGGCCTGTGGTACACTGCTAGTGACAGGTCTTTAGAGGAGATGGAGCAGCTGACTGTAATTTTCTGACCTCAGTTTGTGAGCCAATTTGCTATTCATCGAGTTACACAAGGATTGACATTTAGTTGTGAGAGTTTATTAACAATACCAGACTGTGGAATTGTGTTGACTGCTTAAGTGAGATCCAAATTTGAAGTATGTACTAATTTTCCTTTATCCATTGTTTCAGTAAACTTCTTGAAGAAGTCAACCAGGTTGAGTAGGTAAGATTTACCCTTGTCATAACTGAAATGGCTTGGGTCAACTATTTGAATGTTGCCTAGGTCCTTGTTTATTAATTCCATAATGATCTTTTCCATAGCCTTAAATATGAGTATCGTCAGACTTATAAGTCTATAAATACCATGGCCCTTGTGCAGGGGGATGACTGTTGATCCATTCATTTGGCACATAGCCTATCTGTAGGCTGATATTGAATAGTCTTTGTGGAGAGGTTTGACAGGCCCTGTTTCAAGCTTGCTGGCAGGCATCCTCGTATGTTACCTGGCTCCACAGAAGCAGTGTTCTTGGCCTTGGACAGTCCCTTGAGGACTTGTTCTTGTGAGATTTTCAAGGGGGGGGTGTAGATGTAGGTATGTGATCTGGATGTGAGAGTATGGTGAGGTTTCAGCTAAATTTATCTGCTAGATTATCTATGTCCTCTGAGTCTCAGTTGGTGGTGGTATTTGCTATTAAATATGCACAGTGCTGGGCATTATTCTTTTGATAAGGTACATAACTGGTGATGACGATGCAGAGGTACATACCTACCACCTTCAGCAACACCAAATTACACAGAATGAGTGATGCTTCAGAGGTACATACCTACCATCCCCGAAAACAGCAAATTACACATAGTGATTGACAAGGGGGCACAGGAAGGCCATATGTAAAGAGAAAAAGCAAGGTAAGGACTGCCAGTCCACTAATATGCCGAGGACAGGCATGGGGCTTTAGCTGGTGGGTGTCTGAAGTGTCCCATACCTGTGCTGGCTGCCCACTCAGACTGCTGATACCACTACTGTCTCATGACCTCATTCAGTGTCAGCAGTCTGCCTTACCTCTGCCTTTTCTCTTTACATGTGCCCATTCAGCAATGGCACTTCCCTGGTACACAAATGAATTATTTCCCCTACCAACATTTTCATTAGTACATGTTATACACATGCCCCAAAATGAAGCATTCACCCAAATGACCCCTTCAGGAAAATGTTGAAATACGCACAATCACCAAAATTAAACGTTTCACCAAATGACCCATTTGTAGCACTGCCTAGTATGTTCAGCCATCAAATAAAGCAGTCACCCAAGTGACCCCTTAAATAAAATGTCGATGTATGCACAAGCACCAGAATGAAATATTTCCCAAATGACCATCCAGTCACATTTTCTGTCAGGTACATGCACCATAATGAAGCATACAGCCAGTGTTTTGAATAGCACAAACGCTGGACAGTCTGCCCCTTGGGTCATATGCCTCGCTACCACTCCATCCACCTGTAAAAAAAGAAAAAATAATCCCCTCTAAATAAACTTTAGACAAAATATGCAGATTCATCACCCTATCTCCCATCAGAGACGACTGTCCTGCAGATCACAAAGTGAAGTAGTCAATCTAGCAAGATATATACCAGTGCATGCGTGCGCGCGTGCGCGCACACACACACACACACACACACACACACACACACACACACACACACACACACACACACACACAGTGCGCAACGGGAGATTTCCCTCTTCCCTGCTATAGCGCAATCTCAGAGTTAGAAACAGTGGCAAACCCTTATGTGCAACAAGTCAAGTAAAAATAAACGTATAGTTCTTGTGATTAAATAGTTGCTCTCCCAAGAGATGTTGAAACGAAAACCACCAAATAATGCAGACTGGATACTGCTTACGGTAAAAACTGAACGCAAATTTTTATTTAACCAGAAATAGCGTTTTCGCTGTAGTCATAGCTGCAGAGGCTAATTTCAAAAATAGCCGCCAAAGCCAGGCTTTTAAAAACACATTCATACGTGAATTAGCATAAATATTCAATTAAAGAGACAGGATATATTTAACAATGAATACTCCATACTGACAACTAGTTACATAGATAAGTAAAAACTTTTATACATTATTAATTATACTAAATAGTCTTGTAAAAATCCTAAGAAAGCCCCTTCAAATAGAAAAAATACTTCCTAATAACAGGATACCCTCAAATAAAAATATATATTAATTTATAATAGTGCAAATTCCATTAGGATGTTACAGGTTACGCAGTTCTGTTACCAAACTGCATTCCAAATAAGTCTTTGATCACTATAAATACATAAAATTGAAAAATAAAAGATGTAAATGTATTAAATAAAGAAAAATAAACTATTAGCCTTACCGCTTCTCTTCACATAAATTTAATCTACCTCATTATAAATCTAACCTTTAGATTTAACTATTAAATACATAGAAAGGATTAACATTCCACTTAAAATAGTGAAAAAGTTTTTTTAAGAAGTTAGAAGGCAGTTATAGGGGAAAAAATAAATAACATACCAATGATGTAACTTTAAGTGAAGCCGAATATTAATAGTTTTGAAAAAAACAAATTGTTTTCTCATAAAATAAATTATCTTCTATAACTTCTCATTTTCAATACACATGATATGTTATACTCATTCAACCCAGGATAAGAAAATGAATCAAGTAGAAGCTGCCATTCCAACTCTCTGTTTTCTAATAATAGTGTAACTGGTCCTCCTCTTTCCGGACTTAAAACCTGGTCAATAGCCATAAATTGGAAACTGTGCCCTTGATTCCTGATAATATGCTTGGCTAACGCATTCTCTTTTTTCATCTTCCTTCTAGCATAGACATGTTCATATAATCTATCTCGTAATCTACGATCGGATTTACCGATGTAGAACGCTTCACAACAATTGCATGTAGCCAAATAAACTATTGATCTAGATTCACAGTTTAATTTGTGAGCAATTTTGTACTTCTTCCTTATTACAAATGAGTTAGACGCTTTAACTAGGTAGCAGTAGTTACAAGCCCCACACTGGTATGAGCCTTTTACTCTAGTTAAACAATCTGATGTCTTAGATCTCTCTAAGAGGGTTTTTAAATTATTACCTCTCCTATAAGTGATCTTAGGTCTCCATCCCAATTTGTCCAATAGTTGTTCATTATTGGAGATAAAATACCAGTTTTTAAATAATATAAACTGGATTTCCCTTGAGTCAGTGCTGTATGTGGTAATAAAACTACTTTCAAAACCATGCCTTATTTCAATAGTAGTTACTGATGGTATAGTGTCCATGTAGGGGCTACCAACACTTCCTTCAATATCTCGGTTAGAAACTTGATGCAGTATAAGTTTATGGGGTAGAAGAGGGGGATAATAACCATTAGACCTTTTAGTTGTAACTTCGTCCAATAGTTCATTAAATAAGTCATGGGGATACTCTCTATTAGTAAACATACTTTTTAAAGTGTCACATTCCTCCAGAAATGCTTCCTCTCCACTGCACATCCTTGATGCCCAGATTAACTGGCCCTTAATGATCACTTTCTTTTGTTTAAAAGGATGGCAACTTTTATAATGCAAGAATGAGTTGCAATAGGTTGGTTTCCTATAAATCTTAGAGAAATATTCACCCTTTATGGCATCTTTATACAGCTTTACATCAAGATAGTCAATAACACTATTTTAAGTGGAATGTTAATCCTTTCTATGTATTTAATAGTTAAATCTAAAGGTTAGATTTATAATGAGGTAGATTAAATTTATGTGAAGAGAAGCGGTAAGGCTAATAGTTTATTTTTCTTTATTTAATACATTTACATCTTTTATTTTTCAATTTTATGTATTTATAGTGATCAAAGACTTATTTGGAATGCAGTTTGGTAACAGAACTGCATAACCTGTAACATCCTAATGGAATTTGCACTATTATAAATTAATATATATTTTTATTTGAGGGTATCCTGTTATTAGGAAGTATTTTTTCTATTTGAAGGGGCTTTCTTAGGATTTTTACAAGACTATTTAGTATAATTAATAATGTATAAAAGTTTTTACTTATCTATGTAACTAGTTGTCAGTATGGAGTATTCATTGTTAATTATATCCTGTCTCTTTAATTGAATATTTATGCTAATTCACGTATGAACGTGTTTTTAAAAGCCTGGTTTTGGTGGCTATTTTTGAAATTAGCCTCTGAGGAAGCTGCAGCTATGACTACAGCGAAAACGCTATTTCTGGTTAAATAAAAATTTGCGTTCAGTTTTTACCGTAAGCAGTATCTAGTCTGCATTATTTGGTGGTTTTCGTTTCAACATCTCTTGGGAGAGCAACTATTTAATCACAAGAACTATTGGTTTATTTTTACTTGACTTGTTGCACATAAGGGTTTGCCACTATTTGTGACTTTTACTTGTTTACTTATTGTCTGTCTTTTTTGCAATCTCAGAGTTGGTATATTTAACTAGCAGGGGTGCAGGTGGGCTTGCCCCCCTGCAAAAATGATGTGTTTCACTATTTTTTTTTTACTTCAGAATTTTGAGTTTCTGAAAACTCGACCATATGAAGTTTGAGTTTTCAGGAATTCGAGATTCTAAAGTGTACCCCTGTGTATATATGTTTGTATATGGATATATATGTATGCATATAATGTACCTGCACATATGTACATACACACACACACACACACACACACACACACACACACACACACACACACACACACACACACACACACACACACATATATATATATATTATACAGGAAGAAAAAATATGTGGTTTTGGAGGGTAGGTAGTTGATGAAGAATGAAAAAAATGGACAACACAGATGTAACATTATGGTGAGTACATAACTTCTGTTTCTGACTTTGTGAGAGTATGCATGAGCACCAAAATGAAACATCTCCCCAGTGACCCCCTTTGCAGTCTGTCCTACTATGCACAAGCAACAGAATGCAACATTAGCCATGTGACCCCTTGAGTATTATGTTGAAGCATGCACAAGAACCAAAATGAAACACCTCCGTAGGTGTTAGCTGCCATTTACATACATAAACCTCATTTTCCTTAATTATTTCAGTAAAAAATACCTGCTGCTATCACAACTAAATAAACTGAGTGGAATTTACAAAACTAGTCCTGTCAAGTATGCACAATCACCAATATGAAACATTTGCCACGTGACACATTGAGTAGTATGTCCATGTATGCACAAGAACAAAAAGGAAACATTCATCCCAGTGACCCCTTCAGTAGTATGTCCAAGTATGCACAAGAACCAAATTGGAACATTACCTGCAATGACCGCCTTCAGTAGTATGTCTGAGTATGCACAAGCACCAGAATGAAGCATTTGCCACAAGACCCCTACAGTAGTATGTCCAAGTGACAATCTGGTTTGAAATTCAAAATTACTGACTACAACACAGAACACATATGGTTTATGTGTCCTGCCAGAGTGAACTACATAAAAGACATGGCTAGAATTAGCTAGTAAATGCAAAAGCATATACAACAGGAAATGCCAAATAATCTAAAGAAAAGAATGAATACACTGAAATCTGAAGAGTGTGGCTGCCGAGCTTTGGGAAGCTCTGTGTAGTTTATACAAAAAGATGACTATGATTCTACCCTGAAATTACCCCAATAAGTCTATTCAGGATACAATGAGCTCTGTGATAGTACTAATATCTGCACGTATAAATACAAGTACTGGAAAGATAGACATGCAAATGAAAAAAATATAAATTGTGGAATGACAAAATAAGCATAACTCGTAACATAAATAACAGTACTTGACCATTTGGCTTTCAAAACTTATAATTACAATAGCAAATTAAAAACTGCTGGCTAATGTTCCAGAACTAACTATAAACACTGCACAATCCGAAAGGCTGACATTTTATAAATGAGAAAAATGTGGTCAACCAATTACAAGAACACAATGGACATACCTGGACAAAAATTCTAATGAAAATTTCCTAACAAGCAAATACACTGCAGAATGCTCTACAGAGAAATTCAGACATTCCTTCTGTAAGTAAATATACAACCCCCCTCCCCCCAAAAAAAGTACCACACACACATGCATGTACACACACACACACACACACAGATAACGCACCTGAAAGCCGTGCGAAGCCTCTGTGTGGCATTGTTTTTTTAACAACTGAAACATGATGGGAAAACACTGACTCTCATGTAAGAATTGAAACCTGGCTCACCTGAATTCTGTGCAGTTATCTGGTAGCAGGAAGAATCCAACAGATAACACTTGGTTATCTTATAGACAAGGGTTAGTGTTTTCTTTTTCACCTCTCAGTTGCTATAAAGCAGTGCAATGCAGATGATATGTACAGTACATCATGCAGATGTAGTTACTTTGAAGTAAACAAGTATACCAGTGAGACAGAAGAATATAATTACATTTACCATAACACTCACTGGTCAAAATCAGTAAATTAATACAATCTGCAAGAGAGACAGAAATAATGTTGAGTTTTTTTTTACGAAACTATAATTTTATTACAACTGTTAGGTTTATGTACATTACTTGTCAACTCCTGCAGATATAATTATGTACTATGATTCCAAAAGATAAAAGCATTGACTTTTTCTGTGATTGCATCACCTACCATCGAAAAAAAACACACACAACGACAAGTTGAAGTTGATGATAAGATGATTATCCAGCAGCATATCATAATCATATTCTCTTTCATTTATTCTCTCATTCTCTCTTTGGTATCCTTTCTCACTCTCCCCCTTATTGTCCCCCTCTCTCGTATCCTCTCTGTCTACCTCTGCTATTCATTCTCTCTCTCTCTCGTATGCTTTCCCTCTCTCATTCATTCGTGCACCCTCTGTTTCTTTTATCCTCTCTCTCCCTCTCTTATTCATTCTCTCTTTCTCATTCATTCTCTTCCTCTCTCTCTCATCCATCCTCTCCCTCCCTCATTCATTCTCCCACTCTCTTGTGTATCCTTTTCCTCCATCTCTTTCATGTTCTCCCCTTTTTCTCTTTCTCCTTCTCTCATCCATTTACTCACAAACAATAAGTTACAACCACTCCAAACACTAAAATAATCCAGCAACAATTTCCAGCAGAATAAATGATCTCAGGGTCCTTTAAACCGCAGACTGAATGGTCAGCTAAAAGAAATAAAATATCGCAAGGATGGTAAAAACAGCTCTAACCAACAGAACAGTACAGTTCGGTATGCTAAGGGAATAACCAGAAGTTCAAACAATGAAGAGGACAGCTCTGCATTTTTCCAGGAACCAACTTTAATACAGATGCAGAAAACATGGATACACCGTTTTCAGCGTCCTGCTATTGCACACCCAATTCCATTGTTATTTACTTTGCAAACAGAAAACGGCAGTATTCTTTTCTTTGCTGGCTGAACTTCCCCAATTTACAGAAAAACAATGTGAGCACTGAGAGCACTGCTACAATGATACCCAAAGCAAAAGCATTACTTCAAGTAAGCTGAAGGCCTTAACAGTGCCTACGGCTGGAATGACTTCCTAAGCCTTGTAACAGCAGTAAAGGCAAAAAGATACATTTTGCAACTAATATCCACGAACAGTGCACCAGCATCTTCCCTCACTAGGCTGTAAAACCTGTAACTTCTGTCCTTTCACTGGCGTGATGTCACTTGTACTCTCAATAGAGTCGGAATGGGTGGGGGGGGGGGTTAGTTTCTTTAAAAAAAAAAAAAAAAAAACCCAGGGCAGCTGAGGTACCAGTATGCCGAACTGGCCCAAAAAAAACCCTAGCCTTTAGAAATAAGCTAGTCTGCATAAAGGGGTCTCAGGGCATTATCCTTCCATACCTTAGAACTGCATAACTGTTTTTTTCTGTAACATTTAAGATGATAGAAAATATTCTCTTCACAAGTAACAACTTTAATTTTAAAGTTGTAAGAACACAATAAATAGATGACCCTGGTATTTATTTAATCTGCCAGCCCGAACATATCACACTTACAGGGCTGCTGTAAATCAAAAGGTACAGAGCAAGGCAGGGCTACATCTAAACAGTTTGTAATTTTTTAGCTAAATGTATCATGACACTAGACTACGCACTGCACTTACTTTAAGATTTTGGATGTAACGGCATATAGATGCTACCTTCATGTGAGGTGTCTCATTTTATTTGTGTCTGTATTTACATTCAGAGATGACTTGGGTATTTCTAGTAACACTATGTCACTTATGGAGAGACATAAATGAATTTCATTTCCAGTGTAAAGCCAACTCAGTATAAATGTGTTCCTGACATGTACAACACTTTGCCTTTACCAAAGGTCATACACCCACGACATACATAAATCAAATTTAACATAACTTTACATACAAGCCTTCCCTACCCCAAAGCAAAGTTCAAACTCTTAAAGTGAAGATCATGCAACCTTGAACACCATTGCATGCCATGAAAGTGTCTGCACAAGGGAATAGGTGGTGTCTAAATATAGGAGACAATATCTCAAAAACCTTCACACTTTTTAGTAAAAATTGCAGGAAAATGTGCTTGGACACTGTGGTGTATTAACAGAAAATTGTGAAAACAGTGCCTACAGCTGGAATGGCATCCAATAGCTTACCTGAAAAAAATAGAAGCTGTTCATTCGTGGACCAAGCAGAAGGAAAAAAAAGAATAAATCCGGGAACCTCCTCATACGATCTGACAAACCAGTGTGGCTCTCTAACAGCGATCTGTGCAGAAATAAAATAGAGGGATCCAGAAGCAGGTAAATCTCCAAATATCAGCAAAAAGAAAGGAAATACCTGCTGCTGGACCCTCTATTTATCTGGGGGAAAAAAAAGGAAATTAGGTTGGGGTGAAGGTGTTATGCAATTGGTGGCTTTGAGTGCACAAATCCGATTGGCTGCCACCATTTGCTTTATCAACAACTTGAAAAGTGGATTTTCAACTAAAAGTTTAATGTGACCAGCATGTAAAAACATGCTGAATTGTAACTTTATAAAGTAAATTTCAAGTTCAGTTTCAATTTCAGTGTGTTTTACATGAAGGTCATCTACAAATCTGCACTACAGTTTATAGCGCCTGTTGAAGGCACTCGGTGGCAACAGCTTGCAATTTCTATCATCTCATAGTGCGCTCTGATGTAAGCACAGAGGCGCTATGAGACAGTCTGGGTTAATGAGTTAAAGAAGGTTTTGTGGTTTTCCTTAGCCTAGGTGGCTATTTTTACTTCACATCTGGCTTTGGTTGATTTGTTCAGGGACTGGATTTGCTAAGTTTAGAAAAATTAATTTTTGGCATGCTGGGAGTTGCATTTATTTTTTACATGCAATTTTTTTTTTCACCAATTGTAGAGTCTCTTTATAACCCAGTTACATTATAGGGGGTTATTTTTAAATTTTCTTTGTCTTTACTTCAGAGGGGTTCAGGTGCCTCTGTGAAGCTATTTACATAAGTATAGAATTTGACAGTAAAGAATTTAACATACACAATGGGGTCATCAGGTTGGGAGGAGATATTCTATTTAGCCAATTCAACACTCAGTTTAAGTAGATTAGCCTTATCATAATCAATGAATACTGAACTATTGGAGGGTGCTTCTGGCTTCAGTCTTACAGTGAATGAGATTGAGTAATGGTCATATTTGACTACAGTGGCAGTTACAACTAGTAATCAACATAGCTGTCCCATATTGGCGAGGACCAACTCCAGGATTTTTTGCCCCTAGACGGGATGCAGATTAACTGGTAATGAAGTCTAGAAATCTGTGGACGTACATGTTAAGGTTCATAGGTTCATAGATTCATAGGTAGGTACTAGGCTATCGGCCCAAGGGCCTATGTAAACCTAGCCAACAAGGTTCCCTGGCTTACGCCACCCAAGAAAGTTATTTTCCTGTGCCACTGTTGAGCAGAGACACAGAAGTGATCCCTGGGTTGTATTTCCTATTTTCCATCCACTCATCAAGATTTTTCTTGAAGAGTGCTAATGAAGAACTTTGCTTGACATAGATGGGTAGCCTGTTCCAGAGTATGGGAAGTCTCTGGGATAGGAATCTATCCCTCCAGCATGTCCTGTTTATTGTGGTGACAAGGTTTAGGTCCCTAGAGCGTGGATGGGATGTAGACGTTTCACAATTTATAGAGGGATAGTTGATTTCCCCATTTTGCTTGGTGCAGCAGGTAGGAGATATAGGCCAGAGGGGACATAAGAAGGTTCCTATAATTGACTATAATATGGGTTTTATTAAATTTAAGTTGAATGTGGAAGAGATCCAGATCATTATCCTAGCAAATGAGTCTGGAGGTGGCACTTTAACAAATATAGAGATGCTCCCACCTTTAGTGCCCTAATCTAGTGTGGTGGACCTAAATGCATGATAAGCATTAAATTCTTGCACAGATGAGGTGGTTTCTATGGACTTAAACCTTGTTTTTGTGACATTGTATGTATTGATGCATTCCAGTGTAAGGAGTGCCCATAGGGAATGGAGATCTCTTTTAAGGCTCCTAGCATTGCAAACACTTTGCTATCTGGATTTTGTTTTGTTATGCTGGGTGGTTTTGGTGCTTGACATTACTTAAAAAGGCACTATGATGGTGGGCATGGTTTTGGCTAGTATATGGAAGCCTTGAGGTGACAGGTACAGGCCATCTCTGGCAAAGCAGTTTAGATTGTCAATGGTCTCCTCCCAGGCTGATTTCTGATCACATGTGGAAAAGTGCTCCAGACCCTTGAGTCTGTTTTGGAGATGACTGTTCCTCAACATGAGAGATGTTGCAGTGTGACCAGAGAAGGATGGTGCTTCTTAGTCTAACTGTAGTGTATATTTGTATCAAGGCATATACAGCTCAGCAAAGTGGACCAGTAGTCCTCAAAAATTAACTTATGGCTTAAACAGGTACCTATATGGAATAGACTTCCCATACATGTCAAACAGAGCACCTCACTGGCCCTCTTCAAGAGAAATCTTGATGAGTGGATCGGAAATAGAAAATTCTCTCTGGGGAATCACTCCAGTTGCTCTACTCAACAGAGGCACTGGAAACTAAGGTTGGGTGGCATGATGCCAGGGTAAATCCTATGGGCTAGGCTTGTAAAGGCTCCAGAGCTATTAGCCTAGTGCACACCTATGAACCTAATCAGAAATATAGAGCATTCACTAATAGGAAAGCTGTTTTCCCTGGCTTAGTCCCATATTGTGGTGTTCTTACTGAATGAAAAGAGATACAAATTTGTAAACCTTGGATAGGGCTCATTAAGAAGTTGCATAGTTTGCAATGTCATTTTGCTTGGCAAGTGGCCATGCTTAGTGCATGCACTGTTCAGAAAATTAAGTCAAGCAACAACACGGTGGCCTGCACTGTGTATGCACAGTGTATGCAGAGTATGCAAATGTCTACATAAAGTAATGCTATAAAATGAGGTAACAATGAGATGCAAATGAAGTTAAAAATAATGAAGCGATTTATACTTGTGGCTGTAGCAGCTGGCACATCATTATGCACATCTCCATAAATGATCACAGCAAAAGGAAATTTAAGAGTTACATGAAGGGAAAATGTAAAGAATGATTCTAGTCTGTGTTCAGCAGCACATTTTCATTACACTTTCATTATGGACATGTTTGGTACTGACATAGTTGCATGTTGTGCAACTCAAGCAGTGGCTTACTTACCGCAACATGAATGACCAGGAAGTAATTGACTACTACTGTGTGGATCATAACATGCCATGTAGTCTGGTAGACATGTAGTTCCAAAATCTAGGGGCATACACAGTGTTTCTTTCCCTGTAAAGACCAAGGTATATGCAGTACTTACTATCTTAGCTAATGGAGCATTTCACTGACCATATGAGGACATCATAGTCATATCAAAGGGATCCACCTCATGAACAGTTAACAAGTTTTTTAACTTTGTTTCTGTATGTAGAAGAGCATATCTGCTTCTTTATGACAGTAGAGAGGAGAGCCACTACCATAAATGGCTTATTTACCACTGTGTCCCTGCAGAGGTACTGGGTGCTATCGACTGCACATATATATGAAACGCCCCATCTGGTCCCTGATTAAAAAATATGGGAAAAGGAAAGTCTACCATTCCCTTAACTGGCAGGCTGTCTGCAGCACAGAATGATTATCCCCAGTGTTGGAGTCTATCACCATGACAATTCCAATGACTCCCATATCTGGCACATGTCTGAGTTATACTAAAACTTTCTTGTAAGCAACTTTTCTCAGAGCCATTAGGTAGATAATCACAAACTTATTGCACAAAATAAATGTTTAGTAAAACATAAACTGTGCACTTAATGACTACCCCCCAAAAAATATGCATTGTATATTCTAGGTGATTCTGGATACTCCCTGGATCTGTGCATAATGACTCCTGTTCACTATCCCAAAACCTTGACTGAAATGGCATACACAGCCATGATAAGATAGTTTTATAGACTGTACCTTGGTGTCTCATAGTATGCTTCCACTGCAGTCCTTCCCAGACACAACTAGCAGCCTGTTTGTAGTCTGTGCTATTCTGCACAACATGACAATAGCATGAGATAATGGTGAAGTAGAATCTGGTTATGCACATGCAAGAAGAGTTACCATCCAAGACAACATGTGTGGCATATGGCACTGCTGGAAAAGAGGTGATGTCTGGTTAACAGCCAAGGGTCTCACTAATCAGGCTATTCTGGTCAGTCCATAGGCTGGTTTAACTGTGCTTCAGGAATCATTTCAATGCAACACAGGATATTGGTGATATCGGTCACAGTCATTAACTATACAGTCACAAGGAAACACAATACTGCAAGGCTGTCAACACAAAATGGGCAAGCCACCGGATGGGGAACATGGGTACTATGCCCAAGGACAACACCGGATGTCATTCCTGTTAAAGATAATGGCAATGACAGTTGTAGACATGTATACCAACACAGACATTACTGTATCTGTTATCTCACAATGGTAGTAGTCCTTGTAATCTGGGTCACAATAGTACAGTGTAACATCTTCCTGAAAGCCATACAGCATATATGTCAGCTCCAGTAGACAATGCATGGCAACAAACTGCAGCATTCCGGCACATTTTTTTGACTTTTTCCCCATGTTGACCTGCATTGCAGAGGCCAGATGAGAGCTGTAATGTTGTAGTGTACCCCTGTGTTGCTAACTTGTAGTACATGTGTCCACAGCCTGTCCTAACATGGGAACAGATTATATATATATATAATCTGTGTGTGTGTGTGTGTGTGTGTGTGTGTGTGTGTGTGTGTGTGTGTGTGTGACCTTTTCTATGAATGTAAAATAGAAAATGTATAACGATTGTGGCTTCATGCTCAGGACGTGAATTGTATAGTAGACAGGCTATAATTTGTTCTGAGCTGTAATCGCAAGGTCTTGGACTTTTCCTAGGCCAGGAAGAGAGGATCATAAAAAGTAATTTGAAGATTCTTCAAAGACTTTGTTGACCATGGGAAAGCAAATATCTTTATTAGTAGGTAAGTGTGGGAAATCTGTTAAGTTATAGCTGTGGCTTCTATATGAACAAGATACAAAACACAGCAGAAAAAAAAAACAGCCGAGATGAAATTAATGAGAAGTTCTGCTTGGGGTTAGCAGCTTGTGATTTCTGTTATCTCCATTTTTGTCTCTACCTGAAATAGGTTTTGAATGTTCAGCTAGTATGGTCAGGTTACAGTAAGTCTATTAAGTAAGAATAATCTGGGGGAAAAACAACAGTTGGTGATAGTCTTCATTATTGTAATGTATTTGTTCAAATGAATGTTTTCTGCTTTAATATACTGCCCAATATCTGTCTGTATGTGTAAATGTTAACGGTATTAATCAATTTTATTAATTTAATTAATTTTTAAAGTATTTTACCCATTCACTTTTAAACAGTTTGTGGCTGGTTTTCTATTAGGTATTCATTAATTGATAAGGAAGTATTTATAGCTAACTTGTGATTAATCTGATGACAGCCAAATCCATATTCCAGACTGCTCTGCTACACGTTATTATTTGTCTTCTTTATTAATTGGCTTTTTAAATTTAACAAGAGGGTTACTGGTGCTGAGAGGCTCCAGGTAATCTTAAGCGATGGCAATTTTCTACTTTGAGTCAGGACAAAAGGTTGTAATGTTTGGGCATATTACCAGTGTTCCCTAGAAATCAGTGTTTGTGTGTGTGTTTGTCTGTGTATATACATTTGTGTGTCTGCATGTGAGAGAACTCTAGAAGGGTCTGAGAAGCTAAGCTAAATGCTTTGATTTGTTGATTGATCAGTGTGAATCCTTTTCTTGGGTACTGATGGGGAAGACCATTAGCTGTGCATATTTCCTGAATACTCTTATGGTCTGGCTGCACTTCAGAATTTGCTTAGTGATTCATATTTGTGTATCTTTTTTTATACTTGAATGTGTCTGACTCCAGTGGTGTGATGCAGGAGACCATACCCCCCGGTCACACTTTGCCTTGTTGGCTGTGGTTAGATTTGGACCGCATCTGTCTGTTACCCACCATCCTTCTTACTCTACATTGGCTGACAGTGATGGGATTCAAACTCCATCTGAATGTCCAACCTCTTTATAAACCATGTGAAAACTTCAGAGCTGAGGCATCCCAACACCCAGACGACCTACTAAGATAATCCATGGTGCACAACGTTTGCATAAGAATAGCCGTGATTCTTTCAGGTGTAGATTGTACAAACACTGGAGGGCCATTTGCTGTAGTAGACATCTCCAGGTTAATCTACTATGCCTTGCACTTAGTATGGCCTACATTGGCCCATTGCTATGTTATGCCCTGTCACAGCACTGACGCCCTGCAGCAAGGACTGTTGTACCTGATTTTATAATTGGTCTTCTCTCCAATCTATCCAGCAACTGTATGGAGTTCTTTCTGATTGCTTGGACAACAGGTTATCTTCTGGATATGCTGAATCCTTTATAAACATAAGGAGTATAGCAATACATATATATTGTGATTGCAAAGAGAATGCACGCATGTACACACCAATAATGTGAGTGTACATGCTTCACACAGCTACATATTCACAGAAGACATACCTCAGCAGCTCTGCTATGTACCAACATAACAATGATTTGCTAATGTGTGACTTTTTATACAAATATGTGATAATAGTTGTGTAATAATAGCAGAGTACCTCCTCTTATATGAAGGGCACATTATTGAATCTCAGTATCATCTGTGGCAAAAGGGAAGGAGATTGTGCACTAACCAGTTTGTTGATCAATGTATTGTTTGAAGTACTACTTCCAATCTGGTAATCATGGCTGAATAATTGTGTAACCAGACCACTGGAAACACCATGTCCACACCTTTAAAAGATCATGTGTTACACATCTAACAAAGTATCTGCTGGTCTTTTTCCAGTTAAGGCTGATACAGTTGAACATGGGTATGAGTTAGAATGCATTTATGATCCTGGTTAAGAGTCGACATACAGCTCCTTTGGTTTCCATATAAGAAAAGGCCTGCTTCTGTGTATCCTTTAATAGCTACAGCTCATACCTTTTGCCTCTGCTTCCACTAGTGTTACTGTAGAATGCACATTGCTAATCCTAGCAACATTCCCTTAGTTACATGTCATTTTATGGTTAATGTAGGTTTTAACCCCTTTTATCCTGGTTCGTTTCTCCAAATCATTTGGGTTTCTAATACCACGATGGGAATGGACTCCATTGCAATGTCAGGGTATAATTAAAGTTCATGAAATTAGTATTGTTTCAGTCTGTGATCTCCAAATGTGCTCTTCTCAGCACCTGCAATGTGTCCAGAATTGACTCTTCCTTAAATTCATATGGAGTTACATATATTGGTAGCATAACTTAATATGACTGTGAATTTTTTTTAGACACATTGCTCTTACTGCTCTTGTATCTGTCTGGGTATCTTTCTTCCACTTTGCTCTCATTTCTGCCTATAAATCTTAATATTTTATAACTTTGTGTCTCTCTGTACATGAGACACTGTAATTGCTAGGTACAGCAATTTCAATGATCAATGCTACTTATGTCTTTTTTTCATGAACTACTATATCTGGTTTTCTCACTTCTGTTTGAAGTGTTGGTAATGGGAGATCCCATGTGATGTGCATTTCATTATTCTTCATAATGCTTTGTGGTTCATATTTCCAATGCTTCTCAGCTGCTTCTACATTGTACTGTTTGCACAATCCCCAAAGCAACAACCTTACAACATTGAGCCTTTCAATGTGCAGGACCTCTGCCATGAGAGTATCACACCCAGCAACAAGGTGCATGACGGTTTCCATTTTGTTTTTAAACAGAACCTACATCTGTCTGCTTCTCTTCTCCCACATGTTCAATGGGACCAACTTGTATGTAATCCAATATACTGTCCTGCCATTACTAACCTTTCATCCTTTGGTTTCAACTCATCTCTCCTTAACTATTCTTGTGTCAAATCCTTATCAAAATGTGGCTGTTCTGGGAGATCTCTGTACTTGTCACTATATTTATGGCTTTTTCACATTTCCTTCCTTTTCAACTGATTCTTCTCTTTATATTCTTTCTTTTGTTTTTTTTGGCACAATCAGTTGTCTGATTTTTGTCTACTTTTGGTTTGATTTGCATTCCCACTCTCCCCTGTATGGTATCTGCTGTAGAAGCTTAGACATGCATTTGTGTGTTGAAATGGCTAACTTTGTCTTTGTCACATAGACTCAAGTGCACCTGCAGAATATGTGCACAGAAGATATCCTTCTCTAGCACAGGAGACCAATGATAAACCACAGCAACACACCTGGCAAACCTGACTATTACAGAATTACAGTGTCATAGGTATGTACTGGGCTACTGATCTATGAGGATCTTAAGAAGCCTGGCCTTACATGCCCATGATAGTTTTTAGCCCTTATCTTTTGCATACAGATAACTTGGAAATGGGCCAAACAATGATATGATGAGACATTCACATGAATCATTCCTCTGAGGTGTGAGAAGAGTTGTCAAAATCAGATATAAACCTTGCCTAATGGATCTGGATATGTACACAGCACAGCGAATCACTTTCTGATTTCAGAATTCAGTATACTGCACTGTGCATTATTCTGTTCCATTGAACACTGTAGTGATACATTCACAAAGAGCAAAAGGGTTCCTATCAGATAGTCAAACTTCTGCAAGTTCAAACCTCATATGGTCGAGACCATAAGTTCAAATTTGCAGAAGTTTGAGCATTTGAATGGAAATCTCTGTAAGGGGAGGATTCCATTCTGTTCAATGTGGTGTGATCTCGGGGTTGGTATATTTAAGTAGCGGGGGGTGTGGGGGGTGCGGGGTGATTGCCTCCATGATTACAACAGTTTCTTTTCTTTTCTTTTTTGTTTTTTATCCATAGTTGAAGTTGTTTAACTTCAAACAGGATGGTTCGAACATTCCGTGTTTGAAGTTGCTAAACTTCGACTATGTGATATAGACCCAGAGCAAAAACGTATGCCATTTTGCATATTATGTAGCCAGGTGCTTACAACATGAGTATGTATGAATGTCCTTATTATGTCTTCATGCATAGTAGTTCTTATTTGCAGCTCTTTCATTAGCCACATGTCAGCTGGCACCATGTCACAGTACACATTCAGATGACTTCTACATGGGTGAGCACCACACTACTATGCAGCATGGGTATGTGTGCATTGCCAGTCATGATTCAAAAATGTGTCTTGGTATGTGTGCATGCATATGTCTGTCGTCTTGTTACACTTTTTTTTATATCTCATGAAAACAGTGAAAAGTATAGCCCAGTAATCTGGAAATAGGGCTTCCACTTTGTGTGCAAAAGAAACAAAGATCTGTCTGTATTACCTACATAACCAAAAAATCAGGCTGCTAGGTGCATATGATGAATACTATAAGAGCTATAAAGACAGACTATTGGGTGCATATGATGAGCCCTGTAAGAAGGCCGGTGCCTAATATGACATGAGTGAGAAGGTGACAAGAACTACTGGAATCATACTTACCAATACAGTTACTGTCATGATGACCACAGGTGTCACCACTTTGCCATTCTCCATCAGTGGAAAGAAGAGGTCCGAAAAGCCACCTGAGGTGTACTGAAATTATTTGTTTAAACACTTCTGTTCATGCTGACTATTTATCTGTTAGTCAGGTAGTTGTATTCTCTGCAGGGATAGTCTGGATTGAAACATATCTGTAAAACGTGTTATTGGTGAATAACAGGATGCAGTCTGCAAACTGTTATGAGAGAACATATATTTTTTTAGTACATTTGCAAATTGTATGCAAGTAAAGCTATATAAAATAGATACACACAGAGGTTGATTTTTATAGGAAGAGACTGAGGGAGAAAAGTACAGGTCAGTGTTGGGTATACTATAAATATATTGTTTGAAGCAGAACGTGCACTTATAGCAGATGGCCAAGGAATGTTGACCATATGTTGTTCTTACTTCCCAATAGATATGTTAGTCATTGCACAGGATAGAAATGGTTATCAGCAATACCAGTGCTTCACATACTTAAGAAAATTTGTCACTGCTAGCATGTCTTCACTGCTGTTTCCCACATTGTACTAATGGGCACCTTTAAAACACGAGGAACATGAGATGGCCTACTTGGGCTGCCACAGGAGGGCAGCAAAGATTCACAACACAGGTGTGCGAGTAATTTTTGCTATTGACTAACCCTAATATGTAACTGAAAGGTAATGCAAATAGAATGAATACAATTCAAGTCCCACTTATGCCACCTTTTCATTGTACAATCCATGAGTAAGAGTAACCCAAGCACAGGCACTTCCACCACAGCTTGCCGCTGTGGAATGCCTTGCTGGGTCCAGTGATTCCCATGAGTAGTAGAGTTCCCTATTTGCTGAGGACATCTAACCCATCACATGTAGGGAAAGCCATGCTGTAGGTAATAAAGGTGAGTGTGGTAGCACTTATACTGATCCAGCTTCAGCTTGAGCAGATGGCAGAGTCTGTGGTTTGTGGTGGAGTGGCTCCTCAAAATCAGGCTGAGGAACTTCTCTAGGGAAGTGTGAATTCACTTGTCTGGCAAGCTCTGGCCATTGTGTCAGCAGGAAGTGACCAGAACCACCACATCAGCATTTCAGACCATCAGGTGGTGGTGGTTGTCACAGCAGGTTGCCATATAGGCCAAACTGGCAGCTCCCTGCAATCACCAGTACATTCTATCCCCTGCCAGATGTCATTCCTGCATGCTGTGTCATGTCACATGCCTTGTGAGTTGTCCAGCTATCCCCATCACCACCTACCCACCCTTTGTGTGTGTGTTTGTGTTTGTCCATCCCTTAATATCCCAGATTTGTTTGCACAACCACCCTTGTTTTGGTATAATGTTTCATATTTGTCTATTGTCCTAACAAGCTCACTTACTAGCTCTCTGCATATTTTGTTTTTACTTTGCTTTCATTTCATAACCATCATCCCTTCTCTATTAAGAAGAGGGTCTAGTCTTCCAAAATATCCTGGCAGCTTGTCCCCAACTTGCAGTTTGTCCTTGAAAATCTTGTGTGTTTACCTCTATGTGGTGGTGGTCTAGTGGGACTAATCTGGTCAAAAAAGTAAAAAAAAAAAAAGTTAATTTTAGGAGATTTTTTTCCTGCAGCACTTTTTGACCTTATGCTGCAAAGCATAGTGCTAGGCATGCTAGCAAATGAGTACTTCATGTCTGCAGTTCCATGTGCTTTTCAGAGTACCATGATTACTATGGTAGGTACGCTAAAGAGTGTTTATGCATACATCTCCTACATGTGAGATCAACACATTGCCCTTCTTTCCTGAGTAATACAAGATCTGCATTGCAAAAAAGGATAAGATGCTAAGAGAGGTGCTAATATTCACAGTGGAGCACAGACAGTTTCTTGGCAGCATCCTCCATTTCACTGTCACTTGTATACTTGCTTTTAGATAATGGGCAAAATATACAGCATCACCTTTACTGCAGAATGAACATTCTCCAACAGGGTACTAATGTACAGATAAAGCCTGGTAAAAAAATAGGTCTGCCACTTCATGCTGCCATTTTTTAAACTTGCTAAATGTGGCTTTGCTTTTCGTGAGTGTAAAATAATTAAAAAAAAAAAAAAAAAAAAAAAAAAAAGGTAACAAAACAAACAAACAAAAAAAAAAACTCCTCCAGCAAAAGTAACTGCAGTAGGTGTTACAAGGACTCATTGTTTTACTTTAACCTTGCTAAGCCTGGTTTAAAAAAGCCATGTTTAATGAGGTGAAAAAAATGAACAAACCAAAAAATTTAGTTATATGAGAAAGAGGGTCTGTATGTGTGTGTGAGACAGAGTCAAAGTGAACTAGCAAGCAAGACAGGGAAGAATGCACATGCTTTACAACTGCTTTACTCAGGAATTCAGATTCCAAGAAGCTTTTCACCATCATGCATTAAGTAGACAATAGGAAGCATGAAGCTATAATGTCTAGTTTTACTGACTGACTGTAATCCTCAGCGATTTATGAGAAAATATACAAGCAAGTAAGGGAAGTTCTGCAAACCCAGACAGCTGGGGGACTGGTTGCAATGCTTTGCACTGCGTATATATTTTTTCATTCATTTGAACAAAATGACAGGTAGTGTGTATTCAGTCAAGAAAGTGGTTGTAATTGCTTCACACATTTGTGTTTGTGTGCGTGTGTGTATATTTGTTACTGCAGTATGTCTGTGCATGTTGCCTTTCTCTGTATATGTGAGGGAGTCTGTGTGTATTTGTCTCTGCATCTGAATATGTGTGTGTGTGTTGCTATTAAATACTTCTATTTTGGATTTAAAGTACCTCCAATAATTACATAGGCCAAAGCAAGTTGAAATATTAGGCAGAAGGACTATTTTACATCACAAATATGAAAAAAATGCATATACCTATAAAAAAAGCAAACATGAAACAATTTAACATGCATCCAATTATTTAAGCATGATATTGCCCTGTGGGGACTGTTACTGGGAAAATGATGCCCTTTCAGAGGGTGCAGAAGCCCTCTAACTGTGGCATAATACTTCACAACACCCTTAGGTGGGCATTATTTCCTATTATACAATTCTTCCTCTAAAACGTGCACGCTGATTAGCCAGCCCAACCAGCGTGCCCGTTGTAAATCCCTCAATATACTAACGGAAAAAGATCCGGTCTCCCGGACTTTTTCCGTTAGTATAAAACACTGTCTTGCTATGTTAAAAGAGTTTAACATAGCGACACAGGTTTAAGAAAAGCAACGCAGATCTCCGTTGCTTTTTTTAAAGCTGTCTTGCTATGTTAAACTCCTTTAACATAGCGACACAGTGTGTAAAAAGCAACGGAGATCTTGCAATCTCCGTTGCTTTTTTTTTAAACCTGTCTCGCTATATTAAATGGGTTTAACATAGCGAGACAGCTTTAAAATAAGTAACGGAGATCTCCGTTGCTTATTTTAAAGCTGTCTCGCTATGTTAAACCCATTTAACATAGAGAAACAGTAAAAAGCAATGGAGATCTTGCGTTCTCCGTTGCTTTTGCCCACAGCTCTGATGTACTGCGAGGTACGCGAGTACATCAGAACTGCCGCTGAATACCAGACAGCTGCAGAAGGGCAGTAAAGAGATTATACAATGCCATTATTTAAGAAAAGTAATTATTTCTTTCTTAAATAATGTCATTATATAATAACTAACCACTTCTGGTGTAGTAATGCGGGATTTAACCACAGTTGTCTTTGTTTGGTCCTTCGGGCTTCGCCCTCGGGACCAAACCATGACAACCGTGCTTAAATCCCGCATTACCCGCACCCAGGCGTGGGTTATTGCTATAATAATACCCAACGTGTTAGACATTATTGCTTGCATATCACACTGTTATTGCTGGCTTAACTTTATTAATTCCAGTCATTATTTAACTTAATTTTGAAAAATAGTTGGTGTTACTTAGCTGCAGGTTAGGAGTAGAAGCATATATTCCAACTTTTGGATAACTGTAGTCTTCCCTATACCATTGTGGATTTCTGTGGTGAATTTTTTTCACCTGTGAGCTATCCTTTGATGTGGCAGAAATTGTGCCTGACCTACTCATCCACACTCCCAAGTATTTGAACATTGGAAACGTAAATGACAAGACAGTTTCATGGTGTCATAAACAGCTACAGAGCTAAGATGTTTACATTTTTAAAGCTCTGAACATTGTGTGTGTGTGTGTGTGTGTGTGTGTGTGTGTGTGTGTGTGTGTGTGTGTGTGTGTGTTTCTGCCTGTGTTTCAGTATTTAATAGTATATTTTTTTTATGTTTTTCTTTAAAAAAAATTCAGAGTGAAGCAAAGTGTGCTTTCCTTGGATAGAGTAATTAGTTCTTAATAGGGATGTGATTACCTATATAAGGGGAGGCATTAAAATTATGCAGGAATACCAAGATGATATTTATAAAGTGTAAAGGATGAGCAAAATACATGTCATTGAAAACAGGCACAACCATGGAAATGGTGTTGGCTTTAACTACTATGACTCTGTAAAGTAGTCAGTTAAATCAGTTACAGAATCATTCCTGACTAATCAGTGTTGTGCTATTTACCATGTCAGTTTCTTTTTTCATTTCATGGAGAGTTTGTCTGTAAACAGTGTTCTACCGTCTTTCTTTTTTTTTTCAAAAAACTTTTTATTGATAATCAAATAATGTAACATGACAGACATAACAAGAAAAATAGACATTACAATATGATTGTGCATTGATAGATTAATTAAGAGCATGTAAATCATTTTATGTAAATAAAAAAACAGTTTAACTATATACAATATTTACAACAATACACAGTTAACTGAAATGCAAAACACTATCTATCATAGGTGTTATTATCCAAAACAATCAAGTCTAGCCCAGAAGGTTACATACAGTTGATAATGAGCACAACTTTTTCCAACACTTTATTGGCGAGGGCCAATTTTTTAGGACTTTTTACTAATGTTTTCTGTGCAGCAATATAAGAATAAGCCAAAGATTGAAAGTTCTCCCAATTTAGTTTGGTACGATCAAGCCAGTTTTTAGTAATATAGAATTTTATGAGTAAACAAATATATATTAATACATGTAAATCTAACCTAGAAAGAGGTATTGTATGAATATGAAGGACTGCTAGTTCCCAAGAAAGGGTAGATTTGTGGTATCCCATTTTTTGCAAACGAACTTTCAATGAAGTCCACAATTTGTGTGAATAACAGCAAGACCATATAATATGCATAAGGTCAGCATTTGGAAATGAACAACATGGGCAAGACGCAGATTTGCAGGGATTAAATTTATTAAGTTTATCAGGGGTGCAGTGTGCATTATTATTTATCATTAGTTGGGTATAGTAAAGTTTCTTAAAGGGTGAGAATTCTAGAGTCATTTTGATAGCAGAAATTTTCTGTTTTGTAGTTACTTGAGAGTTATGTTTATCCCAGTAATTGGAAAAAAGACAATCTTTATTATGAATTATATCCATTAATAGATTATATGTCTTAGACAGCATTTTCTCTGGAAGCGATAAAGTTTGAATCAAAATATCTAAATTAATGAAATCCTGATTTTCTGTTTTGATGTGGGCAAATTTGGGAATGATAAGATCGCTTAGCTGATGGAGAATGGTGATATATCTACCTTTAACCTCAAAAATATTACATAAATCAGTTAATGTTTGATCTTTATGTTTCAAAATATCCCATATATTAAGGTTTTTTATTAAAGGGAAGCCTGAGAGGTTGATCATGTTATTATTCAATTTAATGTTTGGATTTAGATGCACTGGTTGTATTAATTGGAAAGTGCTATCTAAGTTGACAAGTTTTAATATCTCCTGAAAACATTTAACCTTCTGTTTTAAAAATTTAGAAATTTTAAGAGTATGCATAATATTCATAGGTAGAAATGGAAGAGTTATAGGGTTAACTTTTTTAGCTAAAATATGCTGGTACCAGAGCTTAATCCAATTAGGAAGATTCTTGAAATCAGTAAAATTCATATTAGTTATGGATAGAAGTTTATTAGCTTCAATAATTAAGTAGTAAAGATGAAAGTTTGGTAAGCTTAAGCCTCCTTTATTTTTAGGGAGCAGTAACTTAGAATATGAAATTCTCACTGATTTCGGATACCAAATAAATTTAGCCAGTTCCATGTGTATTTTTGAAAAAAGTTTTGGGAATTATTTGATCTGTGGAGTTAAATTGAAAAAGGAGTTTAGGAGAACATTCATTTTAATTATCGCAGACTTGGATAAGAGAGTAAAATTTAGAATTTCCCATTTGCGTAAATCAAGAGAAATTGATGACCATGTTTTAGCTAAATTATTTTGAAATGTTGAGAGACCATTATGAATAAAATGAATTCCTAAATATTTAATTCCACTAGTTATTTGAAAAGGGGATTCAGGGAATAGATATATCTTGTGAGCTTGAGGATTAATGGGAAAGACATGAGTTTTTTTAGAATTAATCTGATATCCCGAAACTTGTGCAAATTTATTAATATAACCAATTAACTTGGGAAGGTCCGTAGTAGGAGTTTGGAAGTAAAGCATTAAGTCATCCGCAAAAGCTGATAAAAGAAGATTGGTGTTCACAAGTCTGGGAATTCTATGAAAAGAGTTTTGCGCTATACTTAATAAGAGTGGTTCTATATATATGTCGAAAAGAAAAGGTGATAGAGGGCATCCTTGTTTCGTGCCATTGATGATTTTAATAGGATTAGAAGTCTTCCCATTAATATGTAGAAGAGTAGTAGAATCTTTATATAAGATTTTAATAAATTCTATATAAGCAGTAGGAATATTAAAATGATCCATAGTACTAAAAAGAAAATCCCAATTAACTCTGTCAAAGGCCCTTGATGCATCAAGAATCAATGCATAAAGAGGATTACTGTCTACTTTAGTAAGATGAATTAATGTATCTAGTGTCAAAGTATTGTCCCAAGTATGTCTATGAGATATGAAACCAGCTTGGTCAGGTGAAATTATGAATGGTAGGAATTTTTTTAATCTATTAGCCAGTATTGAAGCTAGAATTTTTATATCTATGTTTATAAGTGAGATTGGCCTATAATTATGGATCTGATTTTTCTTTATTGTTTTTTAGGATTAGAATTGTTTTTGAAGTATTCCAGTATAAATCTGTTATACCATTGATCATTATGTACTTATAAACTTTGAAAAGAAAAGGTGCTACTTCCTGTTTGAAAGTTTTAAAAAATTCAGATGTAAAGCCGTCTGGACCAGGGATTTTCCAGCTTTTAGCCTATCTATAGAATCTATGATTTCTTGAATCTTTATTGGTGCTATAAGTATGTTTTGTTGTTCTTCATTTAGTCTAGGAAATTTAATATTAGACAAATAGCTCTCTATGTCTTGATTATTGATTACATTCGATTTTTTGGAATACACATCTGAATATAAAGAGGTAAATAGTTGAATGATCTCATTGTCCGTGCTGTATATTCTCTTCTCATATTGTATAGGCGTTACTCTAGGTATAATTCGATTATTTTTAATTATTCTCGCAAGTGTTTTTGAAGGGACTTGGGCCCATTCAGAGTAAGTAGCCATCATTCTTTGTTCCAGTATAGAAAGATTATTATGATGTAGCAGTAATAATTCTTTTTGGAATTCCCTAATTTGCTCATAACATGAGGAACTGGGGTTCAATTTATGCATGTCTTCAAGAGATTGAATTTTTCCTTTTAAAAACAATTCTTTTTTATTATAAAGTTTCTTAAGATATGAAGCTTTGTTTATAAACATACCTCTCAGACTTGCCTTACATGCGCCCATTGGACATCATAGGAATGTTTGTAGAATCAAGATTATTATACATTTCAGTTATTATTACCTTGCATAATTTTTGTATTTCCTCATTTTTAAGTAAATTATTGTTTAATGTCCATTTATTTACCCTGTGCATGCGTGACAGATTTAAATCTGTGTTGAGTACAAGAGAGATCCTTGAATGATCAGAAAAAAATCTGGGCTCTAAAGAAAAATTAATTAACAAATGTGAAAGAGAGTTTGAAATGAGAAAAAAGTCTAACCTTGACCATGCATTGTAGCACCTCGAATAATAAGTGTAAATATCTTTACTATCTGAATAACCAGTAGAGGAGAGAGGGTCAATAAGTTCTAGATCTGACATCAAGTTTTCCAGGGCTAGTGAAGCTTGATAATTGTAAGAAAGTGATTTACTAGATCTATCTAAATCAGGATTAATAACAGAATTCCAATCCCCACCCACAATAATGTAGTGATCTTTAAAAGCAGCAAGAATGTTATAAATCTGTAAAATAAATAAATGTTGATTATTACAGGGACTGTAAAGATTAAGAATCAGACAAGGTTTATCTATGTTGTGAATGTTGGCAGTAAAATAACACCATCTGCCCTCAGAGTCGTATTTCTCATCGACAATATTACCTTGAAAATTCTGTTTCACTAATATAGCCACCCCCTTTGAGTTAGAGCTATTGCCAGCCGCAATTATTTTGTTAATCCATTTCTTTTTGTATCTTTGAGCCAATCTTCTCTAGTTAAATGAGTTTCTTGTAAGAAACATACATTAGCTTTAGAATTATATAGCAAATGAAATAATAATGCTTTTTTGCCTTTATTTTTTAGCCCCCTGACATTCCATGAATCAATATGTAAGGGCTTCACCATATGCTATTAAGAATCTTTGTAAAGAGAAATAAAGACTTAATATATTAGTGATATAGTGGGCGTTTAATATTATGTTTTCTGTATATCTAGTGTTTTGCAAAATAAACATTTTCAATAAAGTTTTCTTTAAGGAACTGTACCACTCCCTTATACCCACCCCGGTGCCTATCCACCTGCCCCTAACAATACAGGGAGTATGTATATTTCCAAGTAAAGGGTAAGTGTTTACATTTAGAAGAATGTTAGTGAAAGTAGGAATTACCTTACATATTGTCCTAAAAAGGACAAACCCTAAATTAAATACATATATACATATATACATAATATTAAAGAAACAAGATGTCGAACGAACTAGAGACTCCATAACATCCTGTTCACAGCTCCAAATGAAAAAACAAATAAAAAGAGAAGATTTTATTGAGTTAATTATATAATTATATATATCTATATCAAATGAATGCCTGTTAATGACCAAGTAAACTTATTTACCACTGTTAAACTTTTTTAAAGCTTCACCTGTTGTAAATGTAACTAGTGAAAACATGATAACAGCAGTAGAAACATCCTATAGTGTAACATTCGATTTCAGGGTAACCCTTCACAGGGCCTATTATTTTGCTAATGTTACAATAAAACAATATACAGAATTCTTTTAAAAATAATTAAAATGCTATATTATTTAATATTTATTATAATAAATTCAAACTCTGCAAGTCAATATTTATAAGAACAAAACTGTAAAAGAAAAAGTAAAGATAACAGTATATCTTAATAAGTAACACAGTATTAAAACATTTCTAAACCTTTTTGTGCATAAATATTAAAATATGTAAACAATTTTAAATGTTACTGACATAAATTTACTATAGATGTTTATTTTAGTCAATTTACATAGGTCAGTAATAAACCATATTCTAATAATATTATTTCACTCAGACTGCTTTTTCCATCTGGTTAGCATTGCCAAGTTTGTACAACACAAACCAACCTTATTTGGGTATAGTTCTCTGGTTTATAAAGCTACATAAAATGTCATATTAGACATTCTGAAATTCTATTTCAATTTTCAAGACCTCTTAGTGGTTCGGTTTTTTATCAGATAGACCTGAAACCTTATGTTTAGGTTAAACTCCAGTATTATATTGTAGATCTACATATATGCAACTGTATAGCGTACTATTAGCTTAATTTATCCTTTTACACCTAGAAAGTAAAACATGTCTATTATATACAAGAATAAGGCTGTTCAGCAAAAGTTACTTACTAAAAGTGTGTGGAGTGGGGTTTGTTTCACACAAGTGACAACTCATATTGCAAAGGGCAACACCACTGAAATGCTGGTTTGTTGTTTTTCCCTCAATGCAGTACTGCCACCACATAGGTGACCTGTTGTGACCTACGCAGTCTAGAACTTTATTCTTCCCTCTTCCCATCACAGTTTACATCTTTACTTCTGCCAGCCCTAAATTTATACACAGGTCTGCTAGACAACTTATATAAGCCTTTTATTACCATATTATCTCACAGCTACCATTTAATAAATGTCTCATTTGTATCTCTGGTTCATATCATTTGTTCGACATTTTTAGGAAAGTTCTTATTAGTATTTCTCGGCTGGTTGAGAGGAGATTATGTTGTGCATTGTGGAAACCCAGAGCATCAGTTTCCTTCTTCCCTCCTGGTCAGTGTCTTATGGTAGTTTGAAATTAAAATGAGACTGCCATACAGTTACAAAATTAGTACTGTGTTTATTGCAGACAAAAACTGACCCAACTTGCCATAACATGGAAAACGATCACCTCAGGTTAGAGTATTACAACGTATTAGCGTTATTCAAGCCTGGTTGAGTAATCTAGTTAGACGAACTAACTTCAGGACCACACATATGAATAACTTGGGATCTCACCTTCACAGTCGCTTGAAAGCAATTGTTCCAAACATTGCATGGACTCACCTAGATTCCGCTGATGATCTTCGTATCTAAATTTCATTCAGAACAAAGGACATTTTTCCATCTCTCTTTCAAATGCCCTCAGTCGAACCTCACAGACCTGCTGACGAAAGGAGATATCTGGAGTTCACCGAAAAAAGAGCCCCATCGCTTCATCCATCTGGATTTATAGTTCCCATACGTGAACAAGGGGAAAAAAATCTTGTGGTCCATTCACAGTGTTTGAACAAGTAAATCTTTTTCAATAAACTTCAGGTGGAAAAATATGAGACTATATGTGATTTGTTTTGTTTAGGTTAACATTGAATAATTATAACTTATTCCAAAAGGTTCCAACTAACTGAAATTTACATTGTGAGTTGCTATTCACTAGATATGTTAACCAAACATTTAACATAAACCTATTTATTAGGTAAAACATTATCAGGAAAAGTCTTGAATATATTAAAAAATATATCTTTCGCTTCCTGAGCATTGTTTGTTGAGTATTTTTTCTCTTTGTAAATGAATGACAGCGTGTTGGGATATTGCATACGAAATTTTATGCCTTTCTTGATCAAGTCTGCGCAAAATGGGGAAAGCTTTTGCCTGTTTAATTTTATTTGAGGGGGTAAGTCTTGTGAGAATGAAAGTTTATGTTTATTCCAGGTAAGGAATTTTTGACTCTTTGCTGCCATCAGAATTTTTTGGGTATCTTGAAAATTCACCAACTTTGTGTATACTATTCTCGGGTTGTCGATCTTGACGGGATTTAAGTGCTCTATGCCTCTCCACTATGAGAGTATCTGGATTACTATAATTTTGTAATAAAGCCAAGAATATTTGTTTTGTGATAGTCAGAAGAGTTTGATGCTCATAACTTTCAGGTAAACCTCTTATGATTATATTATTACGGCTTCTCCTCTAGATCTAATAATTTAGTTTGCATGTCCATAATAACCACATCTTTGGCGCAATTCTTTATTGATTAGATCTATGGCTATTTCATTTGTTTGTTGAGTATTTTCCAGTGAGTCTATTCTTTTTGTAATCGAGAGAGAGATTTACCAAAATCTGATAATTGCTCTGAGAAGTCTTGAATAGAACTCTGTATAGGTTGAAGTACCGCTTTTAACTCGTCAAGATGAAAATTAGAGTCAATTTTTTCTTTAGGATTTATTTTAGTTGTTTCAGTTAACTGTTTATTTGTTCTTAACCTTTTGGAGCTACTGTCTTTGTCAGGAGAAAAAGATGCAGAAAATTTAGCCTTAGTAGCTTGAGTTTCCATATTGTCAGAATTACCGGCCATATCGTTGAAATGTCTCTGGAAGTGGGAGAATGAATATCTTCAGTGTTGCTAATGAGCACGAGACTACTGATCCAAAGGCCTCAAGAGTTATCACATTAATTACTTAAATTTTGAAGTAATTTTAGTCAGAAAATAGTTCAAAAGTATTTAAGCTGATTCCTTGAAAGTAACTTTATGAATATCTTGCGAAATAAACAGGCTCACCGCATTTAAAATTGCCGGTATTCCCAAAGTTGTGAGGAGCTCTGTGAACTAGGTGTACTCTAGACGACGACCATCTTGGAACCTCGTTCTACCGTCTTTCTAGTTGCAACATCAGGACTTCTCTGTAATGGGGTCTCACTTCAAAACTCCAAAAGCTAGATCTTTTAATATGATTGAATTCTCCTTCTACTTTGAACTTGATTTTCAATTACTGAGGGCACTAGTAATCAATCAACCCTACACAGTGTCGGACGATCATCCGAGGAAAAGAAAAACCATGATGAAATATTTATACTTGTATTTATTATCCAATAAAAAGCAAATGGTTAAGCGTGTTTTGGTTTTACTGCACCAACACATGCTTTGAATCTTTGGGTTACAAACTGAGTGCAACCTGGCTAAGCTATGCCTGACAGAATGATTAGCATGACCATATGGCACTATCTTGTTAATGCAAATATTTAAACATTTCATCTCCCTTTTTTATGTTTTTAACTGAAACACAAAAACAATACTTTTACTAGTCTTAAATTAAGTACCCTCAAAGTTAGCTTTATTTGACCTAATAACTACTTCATAAACATTTGCTGACTAAAAATTTAGTACACAAAGCAGTAAAACAAATGTTGGTGATTACTTTATCAACATTCCTAGTCAGCTTTGTCCAAGGCAAAAACTGCTTTGTACTTTTTAACTACTAATTGGAATGCTTCATCTACAAACTGTTGAGAAACACTCATCTATCATAACTGCTTGTCAAAAAAAGAAAAGGTTTGTGTAGGGCAAGTCCAACCCTGAACTTGTGTATATTGGCTGTCAGTCACAAATGGTGGGGAAGGGGAGAAACCTCCTATACTAGTACAGTGGATTTGCACCACTAGCAATCATGCTGTCACATAGGGCTTAGCTTCAAAGAAAAGAAAATCGACTAGCTGTGACTGGGCTTCAAGCACACAATCTAGTACTCCTAGCACATGTGTAGGACAACCAACTTAAGTTGTCTTCTGATCTCTCCTTGTCCCTCCCTACATTCCTGCAGTTTTTGATATGTGCTCAGAACTTCTACCTTAGCAGTTCTCATTCAAACAATTGCTCATCAGCCAGCTAGACCATCTGTACCCCTAATTTCCATCTGTTATAATGCTCTCCCACACCTTTGTGTGTCTGTAACTGGGGTAGATCTGCTAATTTCTCTCTTTTTTCATATACTATCCCACTAATAACACTAGCCCTGTTTCTTTTTTTTACTACTATAAATTGAAAACTTCCAGTTCATTGCCACCTTACCTATTAAAAAAAAAAAAAAAAAATATATATATATATATATATATATATATATATATATTATTCTTCATGTACAGTTTTACTAACCCAAGCTAACTTGTATTAAATGCATGGCAAAGACTCATAAAAAGATCACAAAGACTCCACTGCAACCAATCTATTTTTTTCATGTCAGCAATCCTATCAACATTGATCTCATATTCTATAATTATCCAACTATATTCAACCATGATCCTTCAGATGACCTCTGCTTCAGTAATCTAAACAATTTTAATTCCAAGCCACAGAACCTCCAAGACTACATTTTTAAATGTAGATACTTATATCTGCTTTGGAAATGGATTATCCCCACTTGATCTTTTCGGGTAACAAAGAAGACAAACCTAAACAAACACTAAGTATTTAGGTTATCAGCATGACATTTGTTGTCTGTATTTAAATCTAGAATCTTGGCAAGCTTAGTATTGTACTAACATTCATATTTTTGTCCTTAAAAGCCTGCTGTGTGCTAGCCATACCTAAACATTTTCACCTCCTATATGCCTGGGTCCTAGATGATAATTTAGACTTTAAGTCCATGAAAAGATATCCTATATATGGAAGAGAGATTCCATGAGTAACTTCAAAAAACCTGAAGGATGATTAGGTAGAATTACATTAAATCAGGATGTTTTCAGAAGCATGCAAGCTTTCTTTTCCAGTGGAAAATGTTCTTTGCATTGAAAACAGCCCAATAAGTGATTCTTTAAGAGTAGTATGAAGACTGATTCCTTTGATGGTCTACTAGGTTAGTAAAAGATAAGTATCAGTAACACCCCCATGAAACTGGCCAGGATCGAGTCAGTCAAAGAATGATTGTCAGTAAAGAATGGGCCTCATGAAGGAGAGGACTAGCTGAGTGAGATCCATACTGGAAAGAATGTGTCTTGTTTGTGATCTTCATTTACTATACAAGGTGGGAGGGTGGCTTAATGGTTATGGTGTTTGCCTTACAAACACAAGGTGCAGGGTTTGAGTCTCACAAGGAATAATTGGCTAGGCTTAAAATGGCTCACAAGGGCAGTTAGCTTAGTACCAATCTATGAATCTATAAAAAATACAACTGAGCTTGAAGCCATTCAATAACAGGAAGCTGGTTGTAGATATCCAAAGGTTCCCATGTTCCTGCATATGACTGAGCAGTAGTAGAAAAGATGGAGTACAAATATGTGCTGCTGAACTTTGCTGCACCAGGAAAGATGTGCACCATTAATCAGATGGGACGATGCTCATTCAAAGAAATAACTGATGCTAAAAGCAAGTTTGAAGTGTGTCTCTCTTATGACCAGTCAAGACAACATCTCTTTGTCTTCAGCTTCACACATGAGAACCTGTTGACAGGGATATATCTGAGAATAAAATCCCGGTCCATGTGAGGCAGAGCACCTCGCTGACTCTGTTCAAGAGAAATCTAGACCTGTGGATGGGAGATCGTAGGTTTACTCCGGGAATCATCTCTGTGTCACTGCTGGACAGAGGCACAACAAACTAATGGGCACAGTATTTTTTTCATATAAGGGGTGGCATAAGCCACAAAAATTTGGGCTAGGCTTATAAATGCCTTTTGATAGCCTAGTATAAACCTATGAACCTATGAACCTAACACAGGTTTTATTGACATCAAGGATGTCTGGAATTTCAGGGTTTAGCCATGCAACCAGTTGATTTAATGACTGAGGGTAACCATATTAAAATAACCTACTTTCAGCTACTGGTAAAGTGCAGCAGAACCCTGGAGATTATACTGCTGATAGTGTACTGTTGGAAAACTCATGGTTATTTCTAGAATCATCAAAAAGAGGAAGCTTTTGGGTGTGGCACGGCAACAGTTTTCATTAGGTAAGCATACATGTAAATGTATAAGACAAACTGGTAGCCTTTAGGTAGTTTGGTAAGAAGTGACCAGTAGGACTGCCTTGACCATCAGCACCTATTTAAACGTTCTTTTTCATCTGAATTTTGGTTTTACTGGTTTCTTGATTAAAGTGGTTTGGTTTGCTCATCCCTACGCCTTTTATTTTGTTAATACTTCAAAATCATTTAGACTAACTTTTGAATGTAAAAGTACTGCAATACAAAGCCGGTGTGCAAGACCAAAAACTGCTGAAACTTTTAGAATTGATGTAATGTACAGATACTGTAAAATAATCCAAAGGATCAGAACGAATTGACTTCAAACATTTTGCAGCTTAATTTTGCTCCATTTGTAATTGCTTTTTCACTTCACCTGGAATTAATTCAGTCATGTTGAATTGCCCATCTCACTGTTCTAATGAACTGCATGAAACCTTTGTTTTCTGTCAAAGAATTCTGCTCTAGAAGATTTCATTCATGCCCGACCACAACCTGTTACTTTTTTCTTGTAATAAGTTTATAACTTGGTTCCCTTTCTTTCCATCACTTTATCTCTCAGTCTGCCACTGTCCTTCTCCTCCCATTCTCCATTCTCCTCTCATTCTACTCTCGCTTAGGAATCGCATTGTAAATGGGTCTTTTTAATTTATCAAACATCCAAATTATCGAGACCCATATGGTTGAGACCATTTGGTCGACAATTCAGTTCATTGATAAACTAACACAAATGCAAACAACATCTGCAATCAACACAAACTATGCCTTTGCAAGGGGCACCCCCCACCCCCTGCTATTTATTTATAGTAACTATGAGATTGCACTGCAATGAGGAAAAGGGAAAATTCTTTGATTCCTACTGTACCGCAATCTCAGTCAAAAAGGTTCAATTAACCAAATTGTTGACCATATGGGTTTTGACATTTTGGATGTTTGATGAATTAAAATCGAACCATTGTAAACACCCAACATGATGGCTGAATGTTAAGAGATTTGTCTCATATCTTCAGGGTCTTTTTGGAATTTGCGCATTTGCATGTGTTTTTTTTTTTCCAGATCTTCAAATTTCTCTCCACTTTCCAAAAACACACCAGCTGTTTATATACAACAACTACTCCAGATGTTATATTTTTCCTTGTTCATATACCTCATGGTTGTGGCAAAAAAGGTAGCTGGATCAGCTCATTTACTTCTAAGCATATGATAGTTAAATCACAGAACTGTAAGAGCGAAGACAAGGAGGCAGCCTCAATGGACACAAGCAATTAGGGGATGTGATCGACAGATGCCAAGTACCTGTATTCATTTAACAACTTTGTGATGAAGTAGTTTCTTAAATAATTTGCAATTGGAGCTGAGCAGTTTGGTACTATAGCAAGCAGCTTTCTAGAGTTACAGCAGTGAGCTTGCAGTAGTTGAAGTTCTTTGAAGCCCTTTTAAAAATCTTTTTTTTATCCCCAGCTTTGTGTGGGGGGCACTACTTGCAGAGCTGCCAAGGGCACCAGAAAACCTAGGTACAGCTGTGCTAAATAAAACAATCAAATAATGCATTTTATACATGAATATGTTAGCATATATGTAAACAAACTCTGTATACTGCAAAACAGAAGTGCATGTACTTGCTTTCATTTCCCTTTGCAGATGAAAAATAACAGAGATGCTGCAGCCTATTTAAAGATTTAAAGTGAAACACAAGTAAGATAATATATTTGTGTATCATAAGCATAGGGCTTTAAGAATTGTTCTTATGATGGTCTCAAACTAAAGTTTAAAGAATAACAGGCAATGAATATACTTATTTTGTTATATGTTACTGGTGAAGTAACAAACAGTGAATGAAATTAACGAGGTTTGGAAACAAACCAATTTGTACAGGAATATCTTCAGGGAGGGTCAGGTAGGAATAGTAATGGGAGTCAAAATAGTGATAGAAGAAAGTGTGGTGGGGATAGAAGGGTTAAATTGGGAAATTAAGAGGGTTGGGAAGAGATGAGGTAAGTGCAAGGAGGGGCTTTTCTGGTTTTGTGAGTGTAACTGGGTAAGGGATCAAATTTTGGTATGACTTGCTACCTACCCTCCCTCCTCCTTTTAGGAACATTGAGGATTGTGTGGTTATTTTTATAGGTTTGGTGTTTAGGCAGAGAAGAGGGCAGGTTTGTCCATCTTCTGTTTCCCCTCAGGTGTTATATGTTTAATTCAATGAGTTGGGGAATGCAAGTGAGTGATGGGACACTGCTTGATAAGTAAAAGTAAGTGAGTAGAGGCGACCAGGCTGCTTATTTGGTTAGGGTGAGCGAGGTTACGCTGCGCAAGTAAGTTGTTATATGGCTGTTCATGCTGTGTTCAATAATAAAAATATTGTTCAATAAAGTTATATTTATAGAAGTTTAATAAAGGTCATCAAATGTCATTTGGTGTGGTGTGTTTATTAAAGGGACCGGGACAAATGGTGGTATCAAATTCAGTAGGCCAATCAAATATCTGCTTACTGCTTTGCTTTTACTGTGTTGTGCAGAACATACTTTTTGTAATTTTACAGAAAGCCCCATGCCATTTTTGATATTGAGAAAAAAACTTCAAAGTCTTTTTAATGGCTTCAGAGCAGCTTGCGGTGAGAAATCTGACACTTCATTTTCTAGAGCTGTTTCAGTTGCAATAACACAGTTTTTTACTTTGTCGTCCATTTCCTAAATTGTTATACTATCCCATATCTTGTATGAAATTATGTAGTATACTAGAATATAACTGATTACTGCGGTGGTGGTGCTGCGGTAGCGTTGTCAACTCACAGTAAAAAGTTGTCTTGTTCAATTCTCAGCTAGAGCGTCTTCTGTGTGGAGACATGCGTGAATGGGCGTACCTTCGTTGAAGGTTGTGCGTCAGGGCCGGAAACTCGGCACGTAAAAATCTACTGCCAATCATTAGCGGACCGGAGTTCCGCTGTGGCGACCCCTAACTGGGAAAAGCCAGAAGACACAACAACAACAACTAGACTATAACTGATTCAGCACAGCTGTCATTTGGGAGCCTTCCTTATATGGTAGATTACTCAGTTTGTGTAGAAATGATTAAGGCTGTCAACTGTTAATGAGTGACTTTTTGAAGTCAAGGATAGTGTTTGATTCTTGGCACTTCCATTTACCTACTGTGCCACTCCAAGAGGTTACTTGACCAGAAATGCTTAAAATAAATAAATCAGGTCATCATAAGAGTACTTGTACAGCTCTTTGATAATAACCATGCCTGTTCTTTTGAAAACAGCATTTGACTGCATAATTTCTATATGCAGTCAGAGCCTCATCTTCAAATAAGTAGCACCATTTACTATTAGTCAAAAAATCTTGCTGGAAAGATTGTGTTTCCTTCAGTTTCCTTGCTTCCCATCATGGTTGAATGGCATTATGGCATTTAACACTATTTCATAAATATAAATATACCACACAATTTGTTTCCAGGAATCAGTTCTCAGCACTTCTTGTAATGGTCTGAAAGATGACCCTCATGTCAATGTTTATAATACACACATGCCAGCAGTGTGCAGTTTGTGTGCTCCATATGTTAGCACACAAGCATGGCATAACAATTGCACTCAAGAAGGATAACTCACCATATTACTGTTGGGGATTGTTTTGTCAGAAAGGTTCTAAAAACAGCAATGTAGCAAGAAAATGCACAGAATAGCAGCCTGGAGTGAGTATATATAGGCTGTAAAATTAAACTTTCATATGCAAAATGAATGTCCATCTTTTATTTTGTGCACATCAGCCCTGCTGTCCCCATATCCACCAGAAAGGATGATACTGAGAATAAAATAGCAAAATTCAATTAAAGTTTGGTGTTTAATGCTGAATAAGTTGCATATATTGGAACATGGTACCAAAATGTAAACATACACCGAGGGTACTGAGAAAGAAGTCATTGCTATAGCCTGAGGTAGGGGTAGAACCACATGATTCAGTTATGTACATATGGTACATTGTCACCATTTCCGTCAGTTTCAGGATATTTTCTGTAAAAATATGCAAGCTTTTCAGTGGAATGAAGGGTGTGACCATTAATCTCTCTGCTAGGATAACTCAAGCATCTTTTTATGCTTAATTCTCAAGCTTCAGTGATTGTTTTCCAGCAGTTGCATGTAAGACAACTGGTTTATGATGTCTGTATTGGTCATGCAGCTGACATTTATTTTTTGCTTCTAAAAAGCTGTAACCTTTATCATTTGAGGTTATTTTCCTATGTATAGATAAATGGAAAATGTAGGGTAACCGACAGGTTGAAGCTGTCTCACCATTGCAATACTAATAAAACACATTGTCAGCATTATTCACATTTATTGTCCTTCAATGCACCATTTGATGCTTAGCAAATGAATTACTTTTTGCACACATGCATCTTCATAGAGTGCAGAATTGTTATAGCATGCATATATGCTCATACTGTGAAAGGCATACGAAGGCCTCAAATAAAAAGGCAGCAGCTATTTGCTATGAAGCGGAGAAGGTCAGGTGCAGTGCATTTTGCTGCCATGTAAGGCATATTTTTACAGTAACCTGTAATGATTATTATCTACCATGTTGCATAGAAACACATCCTTGAAAATACCCCTCATGCTCAGACTGCTTGAATACAATATAGTCTCTCATTGTAATGCTGTGATCCTGAAATGGTGAAAGAAACAACCACCTCGACCTAGGGAATACTCTGATACTGTCACTAACATTGCGAACTAATGATAGATGCGGACTAGACATCCAGGAACTTGTGTCGATCTCCATACAGTTCAGACAAAGCTTTGGGTATAATATTTATGTGCAGTCTATAACTATGTGGACTGATTACTAACATGATGCACACATATATCATTGACCATCACGTAAGTCCAGTTACACATTGTATCATTAACACTGTTGGCACTGATCAAGCCAGTAATCTGAGACAGATTATCAGCTTCACCCAAGTTCACATGCGCTGCAAGGATGTATCAACTGTTGTAAATCTTTTTAGACACAGGTTTGTTATGTGAATGGTGCCACTCTAAGCTGATGGCAGAATTATGTAATAAATGTAACCTAAAAATGAAGGCTTGCTTGTTCAGTAATTCTAGTGAGCTTCTACTGCTTATAGACAGTCTGGCAAATCAGGTATTACTATGTACTTAGAAATGTCAGTAGAATATTCAGTTTTCTGTGGTACATATCATATGATCTTTTTTCACAGATGTGTTCTATGTGGTCACCACCACTGTGTACACCCAAAAATAATATGTATTTTTCAGTTCATGCATCATATGTAGGAGTCTCTGTCTCTTGTCCTTGCGCCAGCACCTACATTCTCTGAAAGTCTGATGAAGAGGCCAGCCTGAAGATGCAAAAGCTAGATGTACATCTGTGCTTCTAGCAATCTGGGATAGGAAATGGACTTGAGCTGTGGTAGGGCTGACTTAGCTTGGGGGATATAGGTTGAAGTGGCTGTTGGCCAGCTATTAAGAAACCTGATGTTTGGGTAACCTCTGGATGTAGAGACCACAGGACCTTTCAAGGTTAACACATGGGGATAATGATGTCCTGACATCATTGCACTAGTTGTCCACAGCTAGGGTAATTGTCCAGCCACCTCAAAGAATGATGACTTTTAGGCTCTCAACTCATTACTCCTCATTGAATCTCTCACTCTCTGGGTTACCTGGTATGGAAGTGTTGGGAGATTTAAGGTTTGGCTGACAAGCCAGAATAAAAAACAAATAAAAAAATAGGCCATCTGGGGTTAAGGGGAGCAATATTAAAAAAAAAATCTGAAGAAGTAAGTATCAATACTGACCTGTTCTCATTATCTCTGCAAGGCCCAATAATTGTATATGCTCTCCGAAGAAAACTTTAACACCATAGATAGTATCACTGAATGTACTCAGCCAATGGCATGACTGTGAAATCAAACTGTTTTTATCAAACATGCCTTTAAAACTCATAAGATCATTACAATAAATTATCAGATAGAGCTTGTGCTTGCAATATGTCTATCTGTGCCACCTACTTGTGTGTGTGAATTAATGCAGGCAATACATTTACAGTTGGTGGATAATTCCTTCATCTGCCAGTTTTGCTGTGATGCAGCAAGGTTACTAATGTACATTTACATACATACCATTATGTGAGGGTCGTGGTGGTACAGCGGTTAGCGTTGTCACCTCACAGCAAGAGGTGCTCCTGTTAGATTCTTGGCTGGAGCACCTTCTGTGTGGAGTCTGCATGTCCTCCCTGTGGCTGAGTGATGTCTAAAGACATGCAGGTAGGTGTGTACATGAATGGGTGTGCCTTCTTTGAAGGTTGGGTGTCGGGCTGGCAACTCGGCACCATAAAAATCCACTGCCGATCATTAGCGGACCAGAGTTCCGCTGTGGCGACCCCTAACTGGGAAAAGCCAAAAGACATACATGCCATTATGTTCATTTTTCTTCTACTGAATATTTACTGCATCGCAGCATATATGTGTATATTCCACATGGAAAACACTGTTATATATAATGAAATTAACTTGCTTATTATGCTTAAAACTGAAGATAAAATAACCTTATTACACTGATATTCATATCATATACATGAACATTGTTGTTATTATGGCTTATACTGCCACAGAAATGACATCACCCACAGAACTATGTCAGAAACCTAAAGATACATCTTTGAATGCTGTAGCACACTTTCTGCTGCCACTCAAAAAGCGACTGTGTGATAGAGCATTGTGCCATACAAGTTTTAAAGCTCTGGTTAATAAGAGGTGGCTCTTGCTTCTGGTCATTCTCACAGCCCTATACTATTCTTAACAAGTAGTACCTGAGGCATTTAAAACTCCTCCAGTATTACAAGGCATTATGACTGAGCCTCTAATCATAACTATTTGTTGTGTTACATGACTATTACAGATATTTTTATAAGAGGCACTGGAATTCCTTGCTCTCTCTCTCTCTGTAATTTATTGTGATGTGCAGCTTTACATTTTTGGGTAGTTTTCCATGTTAAGGGATAAACATTTTATATATTCCTTTTGTGTGCTATTAGACATATAAGAAACATTGACAAAAACAGTATTATTGGTATTGTAGAAACTCAATAGAACTGTCTAGAAAGCAGCATTCATATGGTAATAAAATATAATGCTGAAGTGTATGAAACATTGTGCACTTAGTTTGTACCAAATGAAAGCTTTAGGGATATGGGAAGTGCTTCTGCATCTTAATGGGTACGCATTACTGTCACCTGTTCATTCAGAAGCAAAAAATGATATTAATATAATAATTTAACAATGCAATATACTACTGAGTTGTGTGTAAATAATTTATTGAAAATATGCTTGACCCTATTGTATGTCCATCTACTCTCTATTCCTGCCTATGTCTGATAGTGGACAAGGCATAGCTTCATCAGGTTGATTATTAATTATTGCATTCTCTACCACTTCTGTCAGTGTGCATATTGTATCAATGGCTTGCCAGACACATAGCAATGTTCTGCAGCCAGGCACCGGGTGTGCCATCCAATGTACAAGATGACAGCCTAGTATGCGGATGCAGACATTAGGCGGCTGCCATGCAGACCATAGCACCATAATGAATGGTGTGTTCTACCTGCCTATCTGTAGCCCATGGGATAACCATAGTGACTGTTCACACTTTGTTGTACATGTGCATAATAAAATGTTTGGGGAAGGTAGCTGACTCTGGATCTCATATCTCGTATGATTCATCATTTGTCATCAGTCACTGATGTAGCTGGAATGTTATATTTTGGAGGTATGTTACATACTACAGTGGTAATGTGTGTGTGTGTGTGTGTGTGTGTGTGTGTGTGTGTAAAAAGGTCAAACGGACAAAAAACATGGACTATAAACTGCAAGAATAACCCTGCCAAGCTAGAATTTCTATTGTGGGATACCTTAAACCACCTGCAATTGAGGCTCATGGGATATATGCAGATGACTGCTTAAGGACATATGGTGTTTCAGCTACATGGGTTTTGAATTCCCATGACATTTTAAGTATCTATGGTACATTCAGGCCAATAAGGCCAAACTCCACAGAAAGTGGACATGTGTGTCAGCCCTTTTAGTGGCCTCATCAACACAATTTAAATGGACTGTGCATGTGTGTATAATATATATGTGTGTATATATATATATATATATATATATATATATATATATCTACAGAGAAATTTACTATGGTGTATTGAGAAACAACTTAACAAAGCAATCATCAGATGTACACAACTGGTCACAGCCTTATCTTTATGAAAAACCCTGAAAACATTTATTTTTTGCAGGAGAGCAAAGTCCAACCTATTTCTCCTGTGTAGGTGTCTTTACCCCTCCCATATCAGCCCTCATACATATATATAAAATCCATGATTAAACAACCTTGGAGAAAAAAGTACATCTTAAAAATATATAAGTATATAAAAAAAATCCCAGCACTGTAATAGAAACAATGTCAGCCGTGATTTCCTGATGTTCTAGCAGTGAGTATTGGTTACTTGACCAGTAATTGAATAACCTTTTTAGGATGCTCTCAGCCTCTTAGCATACACAAACCATCTGAAAGCATAATAGAAAGTATACATTCTTTCTCAGTGAAAATACACCCCTCAATCTTGTCTGCAGACACCAATCCACACTAAAAAAATTATAAGCTACATCATATCACTCTGCACCAGCATATGGCAATGACTCTTTAAGTGAATGTGATGACAGCTAGAATGTTTCACCACTCAGACATTTCATCTCCTTAATGTGTCCTTTATTTTATGAGTAGTAGTTGATACCTGGGGCACTGCTAAGGTTATGGCAGTAGTATACAAGTCAGGCCATGGCATGTATGTGAAAAGTGTCACATAACTGTCGCTCAGACTATGTAACGTGCAAAATGCCTGAAGAGATGATCTGTTATCAATTATTGGACATTATTAATAAATATTGGGTCCTTACTCTACTACAGCAGTGAGTTTACAAATACTGTAGAATAAAGTGAGCACCAATATATGTTGGCTCTTATAACAGAACTGGTGCATACACACTTCTGTGGACCTGTGTTCAAAGACAGTCAAAAACCTTTTGACAGTACTGGCCATAACAAATGCTTACTAGTGTCATATAACTCCTTTGCTTTCAGCGTGACATTTCACATCTCTGTATGGTCAACAGAAAAACAAGCCACTTGTTACTAGGTCCCTGTGTCCACAAAAATACTATAGCAAGATATCCAAGAACAAAAATGGGTACATGCTAAGCTCCAGATTAAAAAAACTTTAAAACTTTAATGTAGCACAAGCACTTTCACATTTGCTTCTTCAGGTGCATTAATCAACAGAATACAAACAAACTATTTAAATACAGCTGACATAATCACATGGCCATTAATAAAAATAGCATGATTTATATTAAAACCATTATATGTATTTCTTAAAAACCTTAATCAGAACAAGAATACACAGTGCCATCAGAATGCATCAATAAAACAATGTACAAAAATCTTACAAAACATTACATTCTATACTTGTACATAAAATTTCACCTTCGTAAAGGTCTAGACTTCAGCTTAAATCTCAACGGTATCTGCTCATTAAGACCATGACCAGTATCTGTTCTAAGAGTGACTATCCATCTAGCTTCCAATTCCTTTGTTTTATTGCATATATCCCCTCCCCTCTGACCTTTAAAACTTCAAGCTATAACCAGGAACTTGAATGTATGCTAAGGACTGGTGTTCATGACATGCTTCGCCAGGGCATTACACCTACTTTGTTCCCCTGTATGGTAAACATGTTCCCTGATCCTCTCTTTAAAGTTCGGTCAGTTTTTTCCTATATAGAACATCTGGCATGCTAAACAATGTGCAAGATACGCTAAATGTTGGGTATCACATGTAGCCTATTGCCTTTTCTGGTCTGGATGAAAACATTTATTACTTATATCTATATATTCACAACGCAAACATTTTCCACAACGCTTCGTTCCCAATTCACCCATGGATATAATCTGAGCCCTTGGGGCACACAAGCATCTTTTCAAAGATTTCTGGTTTCTAAATAGAAACCTAGGTTCGCTATCTATCCATCTAGAGACTTCCTTATCCATGGTAAGTATCCCCCAATGTCTAAGTATAATGTTCATATATGATTTAACATAACTAGAATAGTACAGGGGCACTTTTAACTTGGGCTTGATATTCCTTGCCCCTTTATTCATATTGGTCCATTTCTCTGAATAAAAAGGTTTAGCCTTATATTTCTCAAGGCAACTACCTCATAAACCTGTTTCTGTATGTCAGTTTTGCTATACCCTCTTTCCAACAGCTCATTCCTAGTAGTTACTAGCTGTTGGTGATAATCAGTATCTCTCACATTCAGCCTTGAGGCTCTAAAAACTTGATTCCTAATGACATTATCAAAAATATATGTTGGATGCATACCATCTATGCTTAAAAGATGGTTGACATGACAATCTTTCCTATATAGGCAGGTATAACTATGTGCTCCTTCGGCCATATTAATTTAAACATCCAAAAATGTATCTGTTCATAGGAAGTAGTAGAATTAAACCTCAAGAAGGTGGTGGTTCCTTCAATATAACACTGAAATTCCAATAACTTCTCTTCCGTACTCTCCCATAAAATAAAGAGGTCATCCACAAATCTACTGAAAAAACATATGTATTCCTGATATGATCCATTTAATAAAAATTCCTGTTCCCATACTACCATGACAGCATTGGCATAGCTATTGGCACAAGATGTGCCCATAGCTATGCCATTATCCTGCCAATACAGGTTATTACCAAACAAAAACACATTATTTTCCAAAATCATGGTAAGTAATTTCCTGATTTGTAAAATCTTGTCATCAGAAAAGTCTGAATACATTTCCATAAACTTGGTGATGCTCTCGACTCCTACCGTGTTGGGAATAACGATAAGTAGAGAGACCACATTGTGTAACCATTAGAAAACGTCTATTGGAAGTACTAGAACTGAAAGCATAAAGGTCTCTTAGAAAATGCTCTGTGTCTCTAAGTACATGTTCCCTGGTATTTAATGGTCTTAAACATTTTTTAATATAGGTAGATACTGGCTGAGTGTACCAGTTTCTTCCAGATGCTATCGGCCTCATGGGTGGATCAGTAGTATTTTTGTGTAGTTTGGGCAAGCCTTGAATAATAGGTATAGTGGGAGAAGTAACCATAAAGTAGTACAACTGATTGTTGTCTATTAAAACATTACTAAACATATCTTTCAAAACTCTTCATACTTTTTCTATGAACCATTTAGCTCTATTATAGGGTAATTTGTTATAAAATCCCTAATCATCCAATATATTTAACATAGAGTCATATTTAGTTTTATCCATAATAACTATGGGGCCGCCCTTATTGGTAGGCCTGATCACTAACCTATCATCGTTCTGCAAACCAATTAAAGCTTAATGTTCTTGTCTTGTCAAATTATAGAAACTTTGACCATTATAGCGTTTTTTCCTATTTTTATCAATCAGTCTGTATAGATCTTCAATGCACATTCTTTCAAATGTATTAACTAAAGGGCTGACTATCGGTACAAATGTACTCTGCTTTTTACAGACATTCAAACCTTGCATTAATGTAGAGTCAGAATCCTTATACATAATTTTTAACATTACATTATGGGTGAAAATCTTAATGTCAAAAATAACATCTGTATAGTCAGACCTACCAGTAGGTATAAATGATGGTCCTTTTTCTAAAACATTCAATTCATCTTCAGATAATGCATAGCTCGATAGATTCCATGCTAAGTATATTTTTGGTTCAGAAAGGCTTTCTTGATACTGTAAGGACTCTCATTCATCCCTTCATATTTTCTCTTGTTTCTGCTCCTGCTTCGGCCTCGATTCTGGTACTTTACCAAAGGTAATTTCTACTCCTTTACAGGCAAGGGAAAAGTCAGCGACTGTAGGCCTTTGTTGGCTAAAAAAATCCTCATTAAAAACAGTAGCTGTATCTTGCTTTTCTAACATATCAGATGCAACAATTTCTTCTTGCACATTATGGATTTGGGCTACTAGCTGTACAGTTTTCCTTCTAGTGACCAGATCCTTCATCATATTTTCTTGTGTGGAAATAGCACTGCTCGTCACTGCTTCAATCACTCTAGGAGCAGCGTCTCGATTGGATGAAGAAGTAAGGGGGGAGGGATTAGAGGAAATGTCCATTCCTCTGCCAAACGTTGAATTAAGGGTAGTAAACTGGGTTCTCAGCCAAGTAAATACATGACTGAGCTGAAAGTCAGTTTTGTCTCTTTCAAGCTTACTCAGCTTGATTTTTAACAGCTTCCTCTCATATGCAGCAACTGAATCCATGATCTCAGGCATATGTCTATCTACCAAAACAGCTCCATACTGGTTTAATAAATCATTATAGATATTGCTGATAGAAGAGCACATGGTCCTGGCTTCATTATCAGCAGCAGTAATCGGCAACTTTAAATATCCCATGCTGGCATATAAGTTGATCTTTTGCCACTCACTAAGAAAAGCAGAATCATTGTAGTCATGAGAAGGCATCTTATGTATACGCAATCCTGGAGGGATGATGCCTTCTTTCATACACACTTCAAGGTGATAGGACTGGTAATGATTATGTTTCATCTTATAAAGTTCCCTGTCCAAATTAAGCAACTAGCTCTTGAACATAATTACATCCATGGTGGAAGTATCCTCCTGCACATCCTCAGGAATGACATGCATCAAGGGATTAGTTTTCTTAACAAAAGTTCCAATGAAAGTATCTACCTTATTTTTCAAAGTTCTGTGCCCTGGGGAAGGATTATAATCCAATTCAACTAAATCATCATTTCCAGCCATAACCCTGTAAACACGAGTGAAGCAAGCATCAGTAAAAACCAGCAGAAAAACAAACCACTCGTTAACAGATCCCTGTGTCCACAGAAATACTATAGCCAGATATCCAAGAACAAAAAGTGGGCACAGGCTAGGCTCCAGATTAAAAAACTTTAAAACTTGGTAGCACAAGCACTTTCACATTTGCTTCTTCAGGTGCATTAATCAACAGAATACAAACAAACCATTTAAATACAGCTGACATAATCACATAACCATTAAACAAATCACATGATTTATATTAAAACATTATATGTATTTCTTAAAAACCTTAATCAGAACAAGAATACACAGTACCATCAGAATGCATCAATAAAACAATGTACAAAAATCTTAAAAAACATTACATTCTATACTTGTACATAAAATTTCACCTTCGTAAAGGTCGAGACTTCAGCTTAAGTCTCAATGGTATCTGCTCATTAAGACAATGTCCAGTATCTGCTCTGAGTGACTATCCATCTAGCTTCCAATTCCTCTGTTTTATTGGGTATATCCCCTGATATTGACCATATCAGGAATACATATGTTTTTCCGTAGATTTGTGGAGGTCCTCTTTATTTTATGGGAGAGTACAGAAGAGAAGTTATTGGAATTTCAGTGTTATATTGAAGGAACCACCACCTTCTTGAGGTTTACTTCTACTACTTCCTATGAACCAACAAATTTTTTTGGATGTTCAAGTTAATATGGCCGAAGGAGCACATAGTTATACCTGCCTATATAGGAAAGATTGTCATGTCAACCATCTTTTAAGCATAGATGGTATGCATCCAACATATATTTTCGATAATGTCATTAGGAATCAAGTTTTTAGAGCCTCGAGGCTGAATGTGAGAGATACTGATTATCACCAACAGCTAGTAACTACTAGGAATGAGCTGTTGGAAAGAGGGTATAGCGAAACTGACATACAGAAACAGGTTTATGAGGTAGTTGCCTTGAGAAATACTAAGGCTAAATAAATGGACCAATATGAATAAAGGGGCAAGGAATATCAAGCCCAAGTTAAAAGTGCTCCTGTACTATTCTAGTTATGTTAAATCATATATGAACATTATACTTAGACATTGGGGTATACTTACCATGGATAAGGAAGTCTCTAGATGGATAGATAGCATACCTAGGTTTCTATTTAGAAACCAGAAATCTTTGAAAAGATGCTTGTGTGCCCCAAGGGATAAGATTATATCCATGGGTGAACTGGGAAGGAAGCCTTGTGGAAAATGTTCATATTGCAAATATATAGATAACATACAAGTAATACATTTTTTTATACAGACCAGAAAAGGTCATATAATTTCAAAATACAGGCTACATGTGATACCCAACATTTAGTATATCTTGCACATTGTTTAGCATGCCAGATGTTCTATATAGGAAAAACTAACCAAACCTTTAAAGAGAGGATCAGGGAACATGTTTACCATACAGGGAACAAAGTAGGTGTAATGCCCTGGCGAAGCATGTTATGAACACCAGTCCTCAGCATACGTTCAATTTCCTGGTTATAGCTAGAAGTTTTGAAGGTCAGAGGGGAGGGGATATACACAATAAAACAGGAATTGGAAGCTAGATGGATAGTCACTCTTAGAGCAGATACTGGACACTGTCTTAATGAGCAGATACCATTGAGACCTAAGCTGAAGTCTAGACCTTCAGAAGGAGAAATTTTATGTACAAGTATCGAATCTAATGTTTTTTAAGATTTTTGTACATTGTTTTATTGATGCATTCTGATGGTACTGTGTATTCTTGTTCTATTTAAGGTTTTTAAGAAATACATATAATGTTTTTAATATAAAATCATGTGTTTTTTTAATGGTCATGTGATTGTCAGCTGTATTTAAATAGTTTGTTCGTATTCTGTTGATTAATGCACCTGAAGAAGCAAATGTGAAAGCGCTTGAGTTACATTAAAGTTTTTTAATCTGGAGCCTAGCCTGTGCCCACTTTTTGTTCTTGGACATCTTTGTAAGGTGTTAAGTTAACAAAGCTTTCTCTAATCATTTATTGTATTCATGATGGAGATTTTCTAGAAATTTTATACATTCATTAGCCAGCCAGTCTTACTGTGCAGAAGTATCTGTCTTTATGGGCAACCCAGGAGAACTGTCTGGTCAAGTAACTTGTTTAGAGTCACAAAATAGACAAATGGAGGTGGGAGGAATAAAACCCAGTACCCTCGACTCCAGGAAGCAGCTGAATAACAACTCACTGTCTTAATTGTCTTTGCAAACTGTCAGATATAGTAACAGTCTCTGGATTCTTGTAATTTTGGGTCTGCAGCAGTCATAAAAAATGCATCTAGTCATGCCAACTAATTCTCCACATTTCTAAATACTATCACCACCTGAAAATTACTAAGGAAGGAGTTTTGGGTACATGAAATCTAGTTTGTCCAAAGTAAACAGTCTGTATCAATGAGTTATAGGTCATGTTGTTTTACTCATTGTTAAGTTTAAGGTCTTTTTGTAACAACAAAACTCATGTTATTTCTAGTCTCTGGACTGCACTGTTTGTTATTAGTGGTATAAAATGCCTGTGTTTTGCATTATGCACCTAGTCTGCCAGCATTTGCATCCACCTGCTCAAAGCTAGCCATCAAGCAGTGCTGTGCCTAACTCCATGCATAGATTCTTAAAACTTGTCTCTTGTATTGCTACAGACAACAGCACATTTGTGAATTTTGTTATCTGTCAGCTGCATGCTCTAGACTCTGCAAATTGCCTTGTTAAAGGAAGCACAGTGAATTAATTGTTGAGTTATAGTTCAATGGAATTGCAATTAACTGAAAACATTTCATCTGATTATGCAGACACTGAAGAATCACTTCCACCCGGGAGTATAGTCTATCCCAAAGTGTTTATGAGGTCAGAATAAACAATGTTTATATGCCATGGTGGTACATCTGTAGCATTGGTGCCTCACAGCAAGAGGTTCTCCCATTCAATTCTCGGCTGGAGCGCCTTCTGTGTGGAGTCTGCGTGTCCTCCCTGTGGTCAAGTGGCTTTTGAAAGACATGAGTGAATGGGCATGCCTTTGTTGAAGGTTGGGCATCTCGGCACCATAAAAATCTACTGCCAATCATTAGTGGACTGGAGTTCTGCTGTGGTGACCCCTAACTGGGAAAAGCTGAAAGAAGAACAACAACAAGGAGGAAGTGTATGGAGGGATCCGTGGCCTTCACTCGTCCGTATAGCTCAGGACTACTGGAGTATCTGCACAGTTTGGTAAAGTATTTTCCTTTAATTGTCATGCCACCAGAAGGATTTAACACATAATAGACAATGCTTTATCTGTCCCTGCTCTGTCATGCTTCTATGATACAGGGTGAAAGCAGCCCCTTCAGTCCTGCAAAGGTAAAGTAGGTCATCTTAATAAATATGGCCAAGAGTAACAGTATGACTGCTACCCATCTTTTAGTATACCAGATGCACTCTTTGTCTACTCATACATATAGAATCAGGGCATTAGCACCTGCGTACAATAGTCTGTTATTGCAGACATTTTTGTAAGTGTCATGGCTTCCTTCCTCATTACCTTCATATAATTCCTGACATGTCGCCATACCTGAAATTTCACTGTTTTATGATTTTTGTCCTCAAAATATATCCTGTTACAAACTCTGTACCATTAATTACTTAAGACCATTGTTGATGATTTTTATTTCCTTTTTAAAATTGCTTTTCTTATTAGTAAATTGATATTTTTTTTATGTTGTTAGAACTTGTACTATTGTATTTAGACCATGTCTTGGAGCTTATCTCCCCGGGCCTCTACTGAAAAAGGACATGTATCCAGCTAGACTAGCCCGGTCAACAAATGTAAAATAAAATAGAAAATAAAATAAATAAATAAAATTCCCTTGCTTTCAGTACCCTAACCTCTACATATGTACCTGCATTATCACTTTTATATGAAACACCCAAAAGTACCAGTAAGTACATAAAGTATCTCCCTGTTTCTGCTATGAGCAGCAGAATGAACGCCACTGTGTTATGTGGCTTATTGCACAGTCTGAATTTATCCTTGCATATTTAGCATTAATATTACTCAGCAGCTCTAAGTGCACTCATGATCTCATGTAACTATATGTGTATATGACCTCAACCAAATATATATAAATACAACCTTAAAAGCTTGCTTATGCACACATGGTCTCAATTGCACATGGTCACTGTAAATAATTCATTGTTCTGCCCTGACCAGTATGATAACTGAAACACAGCATATTATGTAATAAAATTTACCAATGACCAGACTGAGTGAGTAAATAATTGCCTTCTTGTGTATAATTGTTTATACTTTGATGACTTTGTGGATGAAGGCTTCTTAAGTCATTAAAATGTGGCAGTACCATAAGGACTTAAGATACTGCTAATTGTGTTATGGCAGAGGTGCCATTAACAAATGCTGGGACAGTCTGTAGATTGGGGAACAAATACATTGTTGCACGCAACTATGCCAACAAAAATCCTGAATTGTCTCTGTCATTTTCATAGGTTCATAGGTAGATACTAGGCTGTTGGCCCAAGGGCTTATATAAGCCTAGCCAGAAAGGTACCCTGGCTTTCGCCACCCAAGAAAATTATTTTCCTGTGCCTCTGTCGAACAGAGCCACAGAAGTGATCCCCGGGATGAATTTCCTATCTCCCATCCAATCATCAAGACTTTTCTTGAAGAGTGCTAATAAGAAGCTTTGTTTGATATAGATAGGTAGTTTGTTCCAGAGTATGGGAAGTCTCTGGGACAGGAATCTATCCCTCCAGCATGTTCTGTTTATTGTGTTTTGTATCATTGTGGACCAATTCGTAAAGATCTCCCAAGGTTCAAATGTTTAGCATGACTGTCCTAAGATGTTGTATTTTTGCTATCATTAAGGCATGTTTTAATGGTTTGATAGGTTGAGACAAATTTATACCAGGGTTACCATGTTCAGACCCGGTTGGTTTTGGTTTGAGCACCGTTAAGTGCTTGAAAAGGGTAGTATGAACTTTTATATGCATGTACATAAAGCTGCATTTAGCTACGCATCTTATACTCCCACCGATTGGTTGCCTAGCATTGTTTCCATGTTCTTATGTACCTATGTCTGTGTCAGAGAGCATTTGAGGTTATTTAGTATAGCCAATGCATTGTTTCCTACAAATCATTCCTGTTTTTACAGTAAATACGATTTCACAAACTCTGTAGTTTCAGCAGACAAGCTGTATAATGTATAATACTTTACTAGTTTATATTTGAACAGAGTATGCATTACTTGAAGAACATACAGGACTCAATGTAATGAAATATCTTTGCAAACACATCTCAAAATTGCTCCCACTGAAATTAAACCCCAAAGATCATGTTTACCACTTATGTAGCCTCTCTTGGGTGTGGGCCTCTCAAAATTCGCATTGCTGTTCTAGTAGCATCCTGAAATCTATTACTATTTCTGTGTAGGACTAGTGCCATAGTCAGATCATGGGCTGGGGGTGCTATGTTTGTCTGGAAAGCTTTAGAGAACACCATTTTATTTCTAACAGATGTAAGGAGTCTTTCTCAACATGCATCATATATGCTTGACACATCTCTGTTAAATATTTCCACACACAGTATGTTTATCTTGATTCCCACCCATATGTGCTACATACTTTATGCATAGCTATGTTTTTTTTTTTCCACATTGACAGTTCTTAGCCTTTCTGTAAATTTATTCATCACTTTGTTGTTTTTTCTCCAGGGTACTATATCCCTAATCACTCACAGAACTGTTTAGCTTTCTAGCACTGGCCTTTTATTTTCACTTTTGGATACATGATCCCAGTAAGTTAAGACAGAGACTTTAAGTGCCAGAGATGATGACAGCATTCATTATCCATTGTATAATATTTGCCTTGCTGATGGAGAGTTTTCAGTGAAGCATAGCAAAGAAAATATACAGTTTGAACAATCCTAGATTTTAAGAAACATTTTGGTTAATGAATGTTGCTACTAAATCTACAAAAACAAAAAGGAAGATTTGTGTCTGCTTTACAGAATTGCACAGTGTGAAAAATTGGAACTTTATTGGGCTTGTAATGAAAAATTAAAGTATTAGATTTACTGTACAATTTATATTCTTCATGACTCTTGCACCACTAGGGTTATAGATATCTGTGACAAAAGTTTATAATTTAAAGCCATCACCACTAATTGAGAAGATCTGCCAGACAATTTTTATAATTTAGCATCTGATCCTTTCCAGGCTGTTAGTGTGCACAGCCTGCACCTACACTCAATACCCTTGTGGTAACATTACAGAAGCATGAGACAGTGATGCCAGTGAGTGCAATTTTGTGAGCCATGATAAATATTGTAAGGCTATCTTAGTATTTTAGGGGAAAAGGTGTTTTAACAGAATGCAGGAACTTTTGAAAATGCAGAAAGAAGACATACAATTGACTGAGCTCACTTATACAAGTGTTGTAACTTGTGTATAAGATGCTGCTGTTTCTCCTGTCCCATCTGTCTTGGGCAACCAATACTTTCCTCCATCCTCTCCACTTGAACTGAATTCTATTGGTAATTTTTTGAAATTCTGATAGTTCTTAGTGCAAGTCCTGGAATAGCAAGACTGAATGACAACAAATGTGGACTTATTTATTGTCTGAGTTTGCTGTTCCTTGGAATATTCTCTTTTCTCTGCTGTATGGTGATCTTGGAGTTGGTATACATAAGCTCAGGCGTGTTGGGGTTTACCCTGCAGATTGGGGGTTGAAGAGGGGCTAGCCCTCTGCAAAAATCAACTATAAAGGAGAAAAATAATGTTCTGCATTTGCTGTTCTCCTGGTCTTTTTGTACTTTGTGCTTGCTATTATGAGTCATATTTCATTAGAAAGCCCATTCTATCACAGCCTGTGTTAATAGACTTCAGATCCTCAGTGTCCTTTCTTTGAGAGAGGATTTCCTGCAAACCTTGAATGCATGACTCTCATCACATCGACTCACACACAAATATCCTCTCTTATCATATTTCTCTAAGTCAACACATGTTTATTCCATGACAGTGTTGTGTGGTCATAGCTTTTTTTCTCTTCTCTTCTCTATTTCCCTGTGTAAGTGCATTTGTATTCCTTATACCCTAGCTGCCCTCCAAAAAAAATTCATAACTCATTTATCATCATCATTTCACTCTCACTGAATAGAGTGGCCACGGTGATGCAGTGGTTAGCATTGTCGCCTCACAGCATGAGGTTCTCCAGTTCGATCCTCGGCTGGGGTGCCTTCTGTGCGGAGTCTGCATGTCCTCCCTGTGGTCACGTGGGTTTCCTCCAGGTGTTCCGGTTTCCTCCCACATCCTGACATGCTGCAGGTGGACTGGACATTCTAAATTGGCCCTAGGTGTGACTGTGTGTGTGTGTGTGTGTGTGTGTGTGTGCTTTCTGTGGAAGGTTGGGCACCGGGCTGGCAACTCGACACTGTAAAACTCCACTACCAATCATGAGTGGACAGGTCATCTGCTGTGGTGACCCCTAACCGGGAAAAGCAAGAAGAAGAAGATTTCACTCTCACTGAATAAAATGGCATCAGATGAGGAACTGAAAGCACAGCTGCAGATTATCAAAACTTTTTCAGATGATATTGGAATGTCATTCGGGCTTGATAAATGTGCAAAAGCAACCTTTAAAACAGGAAAACTGCAGCACCAGGAAAATATAAGTTTGGGACAAGAATGCCCTATAAAAGAGCTTAAGCAAGAGGGAGTGTATAAATACTTGGGAATTGATGAAGGATCAGCAATAAAACATGAACAAATGCGAATAAAGCTTAGTAAGGACTACTTTAGAAGACTTAAATTAATCCTGAAAATAGCATTGACACCTAGGTACAAGATCCAAGCTATAAATCAATTTGCTCTTCCTGTCCTAACTTATAGTTTTGGAGTGATTGATTGTCCCCAAAAAGTGTTGGATAGGTTGGATATTAAAACAGGAAGGATGCTTCATGCTCATCAAATGATTTATAAAAATCACTGTATACCAATATTATATATTCCCCATTCTGAAGGAGGTATGGGCCTCCTTGAAACTGATTACGTATATAGATCTGCGATCGTGGGACTCCATACATCTACTGACCTCACAAGATCCAGATGTGATGAAAGTTTTGAAACATGAGGAGACTAAATCTAAGATGACGTCTCTGCTTAATTTAGCAGAAGCATATTGACATCAAGCAGGAATGGAAATCAAACCAGAATTGGATAAAAAACAGACAGCAACTGAATGTGCTAAAAAACAAAAGAAAGAATATAAGGTGAAGGACCAGGTGAGAAGGCAAGAAATGCGGAAAAGACATAAATATAGTTGCAAGTATAAAAAACTTCTGGAAGAGCCTCATGTTAATCAAGAACGAATGCAGGAATAGTTAAGGAGAGGTGAATTTACATCAATAAATTAAAGGTTAATATTGGCAGCCCAAGACAGTGGGCTACATACATGTTGGTTTACTAAGTCCATTGAACATGTGGGAGAAACAGACATATGTAGGTTTTGTGGAACCGAATTGGAAACAGTCACACACCTTATTGCTGTTTGCAACTCTCTAATGGCAGAGGGACTGTATATTGAAAGGCATAATAATGTGGTGAGATTGTTACACTGGAGATTGTGGAAACATTATGGTATCGAAGTGGCTGAAAAACACTGGAAATGTGAGCCACAGAGAATCATAAAAAAATGATGAAGTTTACATCACATAGGATTAGCCAATACCAACATTCCAAAAGATAGATGCAAGAAAACCGGATATAGTGGTCTAAGAAAAGAAGACAAAAGTAGCATTGATAATTGAAATCACCACACCTAGTGACTACAGTGTCTTGTGTACAGAGAGACACAAAGTCATAACATACCTCAATCTGCAGACAGAAACAAGAGCCATGTGGAAGAAAGATACCCAGACAGTTCCAATAGTAGTAGGAGCAACTGGTCTTATAAAAAATAATTTACAATCGTATTTAGATACATTACTAATTCATGTAACAATGTATGAATTGCAGAAGGAGTCATTACTGGGCACATTGCGGGTGCTGCGAAAAGCACTTTTGGCTAACATCAAAGAGTGAAACAATACTAATTTCATGAACTTTAATCGTACTTTGACTTAGGATTGGGGTCCATTCCTGTCATGGTATTAGAAACCCAAAAGACTTGGAGAAATTAAAAATGGAGAAAACTATATAAAACAATCACTAGAACTGGCTGCATACACCAAGATATAGCCTTACTAGTATATTATTGAACTTTGGTGCACACAAACATTTCATACATGAAACACACGGAAATTGCTTTTTATTTTGTGTTATTGGGGGGGTCTGTTCAGATTAGAATGTCCTAGTTGGAAACAGGGAATACAGTAAATTGTTAATTGATAGGATTACTAATTTACCTAGGCAGATTTCAAGAGTCAGGAAGTTAGTGGCCTTGGAAGAGGCCTTAAGCATTGGAAAAATGCCACTGCAACAAGTACTATGAGCTAACATAGAAAACAGGTAGTTGAAAGCTAATTGGTCTAAAAGATGAGTGCAAGCTTGCCAATGGTAGCTTCAAATAGGAAGTAAAAGTGTTATCTAGTTTTATAGGAATATTATGCAGATCTTTTGTACTATGAGTGTGAAGAATGTGGTTTCATAATAAATGTATTATAACTGGTCTGATGTAGTTCCATCAATTATAATGGAGAGATTTGTCTTGAAACTTTGAGCTGATTTTGAATGTGTAATGGATGGCCATTGTAAGAGCTCATGCATGCAGATGTAAATAAATGACAATTCATTAACTATGGTTTTTCTGTATTTTACTACTTTCCTGCATTTTAAGTCATTTGTAACTGTAATACAACATTTATTTCTTTATTTTATATTCCTCAATATAGTACTCATAGACTAACTTGGCACTGTCATTTTATGGATCTCTTTTTGACCATCCTCACTTCAAACACATAGCGTTCTCACCTGTCATATATGACAAGATGAGATATAGATTGATGTTATCTAGGGTATAAAATACCTTGGACAATACCATAGCAAAAAGTTTAGTTAGAATGTAACCCTAACTTGTTCTTATTCCTCTAGTCTTTCTATGTACCCCGTGGACATTTCATCCTCATCATCCTCGACAGTTAGTACAGAGTTTTCACTTTTCTAGTCAGCCCATAACCATCTCAAAGTACTGGTCCTTTTGACTAATGAAACTGCTGTTTTATGTTCTGACCCTCTTACCATCCTTCTAACCAAGTCTCAGAAGTATTTTCTGCTTCCTTCTTTTGGTTTTAACTCCTTCCATCTTTTTGCGGTTCCTCTTTTCACCCATCATACTGCTAACAAAATCTTCAACTTTTCCTGCTCTTTTTATATAATCTCTCCCTTTCACCCCCAAAAGGAAGAAGAAGAAAATAAAAACTGCCCTATACTGTCTTACTTTGCAGCTTCCCAAATCCTGCTTGTCTGTCGACAAATCTGTGTGCAGGAGCATCACAGCTGTAGATCATTCTCCTTCAGTCTTAATTTCTCAACCAGTCTGATATATCCTTCCATCCCTTACATTTTCTTTATTTTTTTATCTTTTCTGATGTCCTATACTGTGTAAAAAAAAAAAAAACATATGTATAAATCATAAACAGGTCCTGTTTCAGTTTTATTATTCATCACTATTATCTCTCTGTCCAAAAACTCTCCTACTGCCTAATGATCTTTCGCATTCCCATGTGTTGCTCAGTTTCTCTATAGCCTGTTTGGCTTCTGTCTCATTTAGATTCCAGTATCACATCCCTATTTTCTGTTTCTTATAGTCTTTCTTGATTGTCTTAGAAAGTATCCTGGACTTCTCTTTTAGACATTCTTTAACCCGACTTCTTCTGTCCTGAGCTACAACTAGATAGCATCTAACAGCTTCAAAACCTGTTAATGTCTATTTTACTCATAACTGCAAGCCCTGTGGTTACTTGGGGGTGGGGGCAACTACAGCAATTTTTCTTATTTTGTTATTTATAACATGTCAACACATATCAAAATAAAACATAAAGAACTGCATGAACTGTTAAAATTCTGCGGTGTGGCATCACAATCTTCCACTGGCCAAAGCAGCACCCCAAACAAAAGGGCTCTGAAGATATTAAAACATCCACATCACTTGCCAACATAAGTGAACCACTATACAGTAGGGATACTGCATTTTACCTACTTGGATGGAATATAGTTAAGTGAGAAACTTGCTCCTCTGCTGATAGTAACATGGCTTCTTTTTAACCCTTTCTTAGAAATGAAATATCAAGTTGGCCAAAACTATTTTTCTGTTACTATCTCCACTACCATCCATCCCACAAACCAGTAAGGTTCCTGTTTAGTCACAGCAATGCTTACTCAGGAAGAGCATACTAAGATTTATTTTTTCTCTATGGACTATACATAAATACCTTATGCTATTAGTGATTGTTTTACTTTTGCTTCACCACTATTGTGGGTCAGCCCACCCCCTGAATTGGTTTAATTACTTCAAACTTTCCCGTGCCAACTTTAACCTGGATTGTCATATAATCCTTTGTGCCATTTAAAACCTGTGGCCCAAAATTATATCCTTTTTCTAATTAGCACCCCAGCATAATAGATCTCCCACACAGGATCCCCGTCTAGCTGCATGCTCACCCAGGAAGTAAGTGTAATACAGGTGCGGTTACTGTAATTGATTGCATTTATCTGGATATTTGTAATACGAAAAGATAGACTTCCACAAAAAATAGTAGTACAGTTCGGTACCAATGAAGGCTGCCTTCCAAAACCATGAAATCAAAGCCACACTCCACAAAATCCACTTGTTTTTCACAGATAAGACACTGTTTATTGGACAAATAGAACTCAGTAAAATGGATTTAGCGCTTTCGTCTCCACACTGGAGACCTCTTCAGAATCAATTAGAAGCACCTCTCCCATTCCTTTTATACATCCATTGCGGAGTACTAATTAAAACAATTACACAATTAATCAATTAAATAGTTCCAAAAATACATAGTGAAATGCAGTTGGAGTCAGAAAAAGTCAATACAGCTTATATATATATATATATATATATATAAAATATATAACTTCTCTATAAAAATGTATATATGTATACCTTCTCTATAAAAATAATCTATAAATTATCTATAAATTAAATAGAATTGATGTGTTGTATTACACATGATACACCAACACTTTTGTGTAAAAGTGTATAAATATATTGAGATATAAATATATAAAAAAATATATATATATGAAAAATATATATGAAATGTTGAGTAAAATATATGTACAAATACTAAACAGAATACAAAAAGACAGACGTTAAAATGTTCAGAATATAAGGTTTTAAAAAACATATAAAATCAATATAAGGTTGATATAAAATTGATAATGTGTACTAAAAATTCTAACCACTAGGGTACATAAATACCAACATTAATATTGATTTCTAAAATCTATGAAGTGTTTTTGATGTATTTTAAGATTTATGTCTCTTAGGGTCTTCTGATAAAATTTTTAGGGCTGGTGTAATTGAAATGTCATCAAGTTTAAGTTGCCATATCATCTCTCTATATGCTAGTTTGGTCTCAATCACCACCTCTCTCAAAATGTAAAACTTCTTCAAGGACCCAAAACTTAAAATTAGCTTCATGACATGTTTGTGAATGTCTAAAAAAGTGCATTATTTTTCTTCTCTTCCGTTGATATCCCATGTGTTTCATTCTTTTTTTTTCTGTCGCTCTGTTTGTTTTGCCAATGGTATGCCCAAGTAATTTACAATAAGCTAGGTATACCACTCAAAATGGACATTGTGGGCATCTCCCACATCTGAAAGTGCCAAACAGTTCCACTCTCATTATTATCTTTTCTGCTCTCAGAATATTCTTCAAATTATTATTCCTCCTAAAACTATATGTCAACTTATTTTATGAATGCTTACTATTCACCTGTTTAGGAACTCCATTACTGTAACTCACCACATCTATTATATTGTTTGTATTATTATTGTTAACATTGTTTAATATTCTTTGATGGGTTGTGTTAACTCAAGATTTGTATCATATCAATTTCACAAAGGAAATCATCTTTGTCAGATGTCTCATCTGTCCCTTTACAATATTTCTTTTAGTTGGGCTGGATGGTCACTATCAAAGTGTAATTCCTATAAATTGTAGATTTGTAACTTTTGGCTTTCTTCTTTTGTAACTTAACATCTCTGAAATGTATCTCTTGAGAGTCACAAGTTTGTACTATTGTTAATATACTTGGTAAATTCAGTTATTTTTCCTCAGAACCTTCCCAAAGAATAAGGATGTCATCAAAAATCTGTAGTAACTTTTAATCCGTTAAAACTCAGATTTAAATAAATAATGTCTTTGGTGATAGATTTCACCTTGTTTTTAACACCAGTTCCATAAATTCTAGTACCAACTTAAATTTGTCAGCAAATTCATCTCTACTAACATGTTTTCAAACCATTCCATACCTATTGCATGGGGTATAACCGAAAAAAAGATCTTTGACATCTATTGTAATAAACTTGTATACAACATTATTAATTTTCTGTAAAAAGTCCCAAGAATCAATTAGTATGTGCGGATATCTACTGTGATACTTTTTAAGTTTTGTGTCGATATAAATAGCTAAAGGTTGGGTCTTGGATCCTTTTGATGAGACAATAGGTCTCATAGGAGGATTTGTAATACATTTATGGTTTTGGTATACCGGATGACAGGTTTACTTACTTTTAAAAAGTTGTACAAATCCAAATCAATAAGCCCCTGTAATAAATTATCTTCTATGATAAAACCAATTTTTTGATAAGAGATGTTAATTTCATTCTTAGAAGCTATAGTATAGCTACTAACATTATTTAAAATTGTGAGCATTCTATTGGTGTAATCCCATTTGTCCATGAGCAGTTAAATTACTTCCATCTCTGTTCTTATTGTCATTTTCAAAGTTATATATGTCATGGTGAAGGGGAGGGTTGTATGTGCTTCCTTCATCCAGTAAAATGTTTTCAATATTGGGCTTCTTATTGGATATAAAAGTAAAACCTTTGTAAAAGTTTAAAATACACCTAATTTATATTTATATCTGTATAATTAAAAATGTAAAAATCATTCCTAGAATGTATAGTTAGTTGATTGTCTGTCTCTATCATGGAACCTATATTGGGAAGGTTGCCAAAGGGGGCTCTCTACCCTAGGGTCTCCTCAAATCTATTGCCATTCTTATTATCAGTAACATTTGTATTCATTAATGTCCCTTTCTAATTTAGATATCTTCCTGTTGTAACTGGTGTTATCAACATCATGTAAAGTTCTAAAGTATACATTCTGACTGCATACTGAACTGAATGTAATAAATCATCATGTATTTCTTTATATAAATGGTCAATCTCTAATTTATCTGACTCCATTTTCTATTCATTATGTTTAATTAATACTTTTAAAACTGCTAATCCACACTCATTAAAAATGTCACAGATGTTTTTAAAAAATACATTATCAATATTACCACTAACATTGTTAGGAAATCTATTAATTCTCAGTCCTTGTTTTATCTTGCAGGCACTTGTTAAAGTACCAGTTCTCAAAAGACAAATTTTTGTACCTGATAAGAAGTGATTTAAATGATTTACATTTCTCTTTGTAGTAGATATTGTCACCCCGAGTGTTCTCACTAGAAAACGATTTGTTGAGCCAATTGTTAAAAGGTATACATATATACATTTTTATAGAGAAGTTATATATTTTATATATATATATATATATATATATATATATATATATATATATATATATAAGCTGTATTGACATTTTCTGACTCCAACTGCATTTCACTATGTATTTTTGGAACTATTTAATTGATTAATTGTGTAATTGTTTTAATTAGTACTCCCCAATGGATGTATAAAAGGAATGGGAGAGGTGCTTCTAATTGATTCTGAAGAGGTCTCCAGTGTGTAGACGAAAGCGCTAAATCCATTTTACTGAGTTCTATTTGTCCAATAAGCAGTGTCTTATCTGTGAAAAACGAGTGGATTTTGTGGAGTGTGGCTTTGATTTCATGGTTTTGGAAGACAGCCTTCATTGGTACCGAACTGTACTACTATTTTTTGTGGAAGTTTATCTGGATATTCATTATTTAATGGTTTCTCAACAGAAAAGTTCTTTGATATTCTGTTTCTGTGACAGCCTGATGTTTAATGCATTTCACTGCCTGCAAAACTCTGTTTAATGTATTCTGTTGGTATTCATGTTTTTATCAATCCAGATTGCTCCCATAAACCATAGTTATTGCCAGACTGTGATAGCTAATGCGTCATGTCTAGCAATGAAAATATACCACAACAGCCTAGTCCCGATATTGACTTTGCTAGAAATGTGTTATGCTGTGTTATTTTAATGTATTCTATTTGAGTTTTTCTGCTATATATGACATTGCTAGAAATGTTACATTGTTTCAGTTTAGTTTATTCTATTTGTGACTTCTGCTAGGGCTGCCATACTATTCAGTGCAGTTTTGCTCACACAAACTATAGTTATTTGCCAGATTGTGCCAGCTTAGTGTTGTGTCTTGCAACTGCTGTGCTATTTGACTATACAAAAGTAGCCTAGTCCTGATTTTGTACTTTGCTAGACAAGTGCAGTGCTGTGTCATGATAAGTTACCTAATAGAATCTTTCGGGTAGAGCTACTGATTTTCATTATTTCATGATATTTGCCTGTGTAAAATCTTACTGTTTATCTGTGGTGCCCCCCCCCACCAACTGTTATCTGGGTTTCCATATGCCTTCATTCTGATTCTACCTCCTCTACCTTTACTAACCCAACTGTATCTTATATTTCCACATTTTCCTTTAGCCTACTGCTTGCTATTCTACCCTTTTTTACATTAGATATCCAGGAAGTTATTGAACTGCACTGCTGTGTGCCAAGGTTGCTGAATCCTGTTTTTCTTTTTCTCTCTCGTCTTAGTCTACTGCCTGTTAGAATTACACCTGAAGAAAAACTTATCAAAATAAAACATAAAGAACTGCATGAACTGTTAAAATTCTGTGGTGTGGCATTACAATCTTCCACTGGCCAAAACAGCACCACAAAGAAAAGGGCACAGAAAATATTAAAACATCCACGTCGCTTGCCAATATAAGTGAACCACTATACAGTAGGATGCTACATTTTATCTACTTGGACTGATTATAGTTAAGCATTTAACTTTTCTCTGGCAAGCACGCAGCATAAGGAGCCCCCTTCCCCTGATTATAACAAGGCTTCTTTTTAACCCTTTCTCAGAAACTAATTATCACAAATGGCCAAAACTACCTTTCTATTACTATCTCCACTACCATCCATCCCACAGACTGGTATGATTCCTGTTTAGTCTAAGCTTATACTTTTCTTAAGAACTAAAAGGAAAACTAAAAATAGATAAATTAATAAAGCAATGCTTACTCTGAACACCATAATAAGATTTCTTCTGTATGGAATATGCATACTTACCTTAAGCCATTACTGATTGTTTTTCTTTTGCTTCCACCACTATTGTGGGTCAGCCTGCTGCATTCCCCTACCCTACCGCCAATTCCCACTGACCTCCACTACTTCTAAACTTAAACACAATGCATGCCACCCAATGTTCCTAACATCCAATCAGGATAACCTACTAATTAATCCTGCTATTCAAATCAGCTGCTTAACTTCTCCCTCTAACTCCCTAACCCCCATACGCATATATCCAACCCTGCCTAGTAATACTATATCTCATGCAAATACTAAACTCACCATCTATACTAGCACCAGGCCCTCACAAACATAGTCTATTAACTAATAATGCTTGTGTAATATACTGTCTCACCACTTTGCTATTACTCCTCACACATGCCACATCACCATCAGCACAACCCCCTTAAGAGGTTATTATTCATCAGTTACCTCCATCTCCACATACCTGTTTCAGCACTATAGTTTCTCTAATATTTCACCCCAGCTATTTCAAAATACCTTAATGTACTACTAAACTCCTAAAATCCTTACCACTCCATGTACCAAACCACTTCTTAAACCACTTACAACTGTTGCCATAAAAATATATTACACTATACTCCTATTTTATTTGCAAATTACAGCAATGCGGAGACATCAACCCAAATCTTGGTCTTCACTCTAACCTACACCCTAGAACATGCCCTAGAGACATAAATATAATGGCATTAAACCTTAGAAGCCTATGTAACAAAATACCACCCCCTCTATGCCTGGATTGACCAATACAAACCAGACAGCCTAGCCTTAACTGAAACTTGGCTAAGTTCTCAGGTAAAAGACTCAGAAATCATAGTTCACAACTTTAGCATAGCAAGACTTGATAGAACCCGTAAGAAAGGTGGAGGAGTAGCCCTTCTTTACCCTGAAACCTTTAATAGCATGCCTTTTACTAACAGCATTCCCACTTTTACAAATGCTGAGATAGTTGTATTCTTTCTAAATTTTAATAGGGCCAAACACATCTGTATCATAGGTACTACACAGTCCCCCAGGAGAAAATATACCCATACTTGAAGACATACTATCCTGAAGCTCACAAACAATTAACCATGAGATGATCATTTTTAGGTGATGTGAACATTGACTGGCAAACACTCTCTTCAAAATCCAACCAATAGTATAAACCTCTATGGTTTTGCTCAAATCATTAACTGTCCCACTTGATGCAGTAAAGACTATACCAACAATCTACTCTAGACTGGATTCTTGTATCCCATCCCGCTAATTTTTCTAGTACAGGTACACTTCCCAATACTCTAAGTGATCACCTACCCGTATATACCCTCAGAGCCACCACTCACCTACCTAAAAAACACACCCTGAAAAGCATCCACAATCTAATTTTTCTCAAGATAAGTTCAATGAAGTATTAAAGAATATAAATTGGGCAATCCTGAAACATCTTCCTCTAGACGTGGCAGTACAGTATTTCAACATTAACTTTCTAAGTATACTTAATACCCTTGCTCCAATGCACATTAAAATAATCAAGAACGATCCGGCCCCTTATTTAACTAAGGCATGTAAAAAGCTCATGAAAATGGGACATAGCCTGGGACCACTGGAAACAAAATAAAAATGAGGAAAATCTACTAGTATACAGACAATTCAACAACCAAGTAAAGAAGCAAGTAAACAAAAAGAAACAATCCTATTGCACCCACATCCAACATAAGCATAAAACTAACCCTAAAAAATTCTGGTCCTCCATCTCATCCTTACTTAACCCCAGGACCAAAAAAGAACAATGCCCTTGCCCTGAGTTCCCACCTTTACAAACACCTAATGATTTCATCATTCACTTTGTGACAGCCAGTTAATATCCCAATGGACTACCACCAATAATGTGATGTCCAGTTAATACTGGACTGCCACCAGTATGTGATGTCCCCCACTTAAAACTTGGGTCAGTGATTAAGGAGCCTCAATCCTCACCACTGACTCCAGTGTAGGAGTGTCACAGAAAACACCAGAGGACAGGGAACATGAGTAAAATTCCACAGTTTCCCTTAAGAGTACCACAGGAACATGCCCTATATCCTGGGACTGGACTATATACCTCTGTCCACTCCTATATACTGTCCCTGATCTAATCTAAAACATAACAGCAAAGCAAAGGCTGGCTTAAAGTTTTTGGTGAGTCCTTTTTCTTGGGTATCCACTGCACAGCACTGTAACTGATCCAACTATTCACTAACTGCCCACAACTGACTTCAGCAGACTCTTTTATAGTCCAGGTTAACAGTCTCAACTGTCTTATTTTAAAAATATCAAACAGCTGTTTGAAAATGTTCTTTTTCCTGTCAATCATCTATTCAAATAATCGTCTAGCAACCAGGAATATTCTAATGACATCACCTACTGATCAGCTGATTCTCCACAGTTTGTACTCACAAACATGTGCACTTAGAAATTTATCAAAACACTGACCGATTCTTTAAACATTTTGTATAAATAGGGAAATACTCAACATTTAAAAACTTATTTACATTTTCACAATAAGACATATTGGCATATAATTTAAATTAATCTGAGAGTATACACAAATCTCCACCCAGACATGCTAACACAGATGAGTATTTTCATTTTCTTCATGTGTCCTCCCCCTTTATGACTCTAGAACAATTTTCAAGTGACCCTTGAAAACTGATGCTTGAGAAAAATGGGTCTGCCTGAGAATCTTAACCCACTCCTCTCCTGGACAATCCATTTGCATTGGCATTATTAACCTCACTGCAATGTTGTATGGTCATATCATATGTTTGCAATCCTAGACTCCACCTCAGTAACTTGGAATTTTGCTTACTGACCATTTTAAGCCATGTTAAAGGGTTATGATCTTTGAGTATAGTGAATTTTCTCCCATAAAGATAGGGCAATGCCCACACTATGGCCAAAGCATTCTTTCTCCATTGTATAACACTCTTCTCCAGGTTGGAATCTATGGCTCAGATATATACCACTGGGTGCTCTTCTCCTTTTGTGGAAACTTGGCTAAGTACAGCCCCCATCCCATAATTTGAAGCATCCGCCTGTACAATAAATTCTTTATTATAATTTGGGCTGGCTAACATAGGGGGTCCTCCAAAATCTCCTTAAGTTTATGGAATGCCTGTTCACAATCTGTGGTCCACACTACCTTGTCCAGTTTATTCTTCCTAGTTAGGTCCATAAGGGGTGCAGCTATGGTACTGTAATTGGGCACAAACTTCCTATAGTACCCTGCTGTCCCTAGAAATGCTCTCACTTGTTTGTTAGAATAGGAACTGGTCGCACTTGAACTTTGATAGGTTCTGACCTAATTTTATCCACTCTGTATCCTAAGTAAGTGAGCTCTGCCATACCCACTTGACATTTACTGTGTTTAATGGTTAATCCTGCCCTACTTAATCTAGTCAAGACCTCCCTAACATATTGGAGATGTTCCTGTTAGAAATGGCTGTAAATAATGATGCCATCCAAATATGCTAGAGCATATTCCCCTGCTGCTACCAAGATGCAGTCTACCAGCCTCTGGAAAGTTGCTGGAACATTTTTCCATTCCAGAAGGCATCCTGGTAAATTCATACAGTCTGTAAAGGTTACAAAAACTGACCTTCCGCTAGCAGCAGAAGTCAACGGTACTTGCCAGTATCCCTTAGTCAAATCAATAATGGTCACATACCTAGCCCCACCCGGCTGTTCTAGGAATTTGTCTGTTCTCGGCATGGGTTATGCATCTGACTCTGTGCAACTATTTAATTTCCAGTAGTCTACACAGAATCTCACACTACCATCCTTCTTTGGTACTTGTACTACTGAGGAATCCCAAGGACTGTTAGTTTCTTGAATTACCCCCAATTCTAGCATTTCCCTTATTTCTTCTTTGAGTCTGTTTCACTCTCTCAGGTACTGTATAAGGTGCTGCATCACATCAGTACACCCAGGTTTCCCTGAAAACATATCCCCAAATTCCTGCAATACCATTTTTATCACCTGGACTTGATTAGGCATTAACTGCTGCAGTATACTGATCTCTTCTACAGAGGTGTAAATCCTAGCCTCACCTAAAGATCAGTTACCATACCCCTTTCAGACTCTTCCTGACATCCACTATGAATGCTCAATAATACGGCCTCTCTGTCATGATAAGGTTTCATCATATTTACATGGTACATTTTGTGCCCTTGTCTCCTACCTACCAAATTTACCATGTAGTTCAAATCATTGATTTTCCTCACCATCTCAAAGGGTCCCACCCAAGCTGCTTGTAACTTGTTATGTCTAACAGCTACAAGTACCATCTCCTTCTGTTCCTCAGCACACTCTTTAGCTCGAGCATTCCTGTCACACCACACCTTCTTTTGTTGTTGTTGGGCCACTACTAGGTTCTCTTGAGCTAAACCCATGAGTTCCTCAAGTCTTGTCTGAAAGTTGAGAACATAAGCCACAACAGACTCCTTGCAAGATTCACTCCCACCTTCCCACTCATCTCAAATTAAATCTAAAGGCCCCCTCATCCTGTACCTGTATAACAACTCATAGGGTGAAAAACCTGTAAATTCCTGTGGTACTTCCCTGTATGCAAATAACAGATGGGGTGAATACTTGTCCCACTCCCTTTCAAAGTGGCCTGCAAATGTCTGTAGCATAGTCTTCAATGTAGAGTTTAACCTCTCCACAAGACCATTAGTCTGGGGATGGTAGGGGGTGGTCTTTAGATGTTTCACCCAACAACTCTTCCACAGACAAGTCAGCACATCTGACATGAAGTTGGCACCTTGGTCAGTCAGTATTACCTGTGGAAAACCTACTCTGCTGAAGATTTCTAGCAAAGATTTGCCACCTTCTCTGCCTCAATAGATGACAGAGCCACTGCCTCAGGATATCTGTTACCACAGTCTACTACCACCAAGATGTATTTCTTTCCTGTAGAACTTGGAGTACTCAGGGGTCCCACAATATCCAGGGCCATTCTCTGAAATGGTTCTTCACTAACAGGCAAAGACATTAACAGAGCCTTAGATTTGTCCCCAGCTTTGCCAACTTTTTGTCACTGTTCACAAGTTCTACAACATCTACCACATCCCTTGTAATCCCAGGCCAATAGCAATGTTGCATAAAATATGTCTCTTTATACATCTTATACCCATATGACCTGAGAAATGAATGCCATGTGCTATGGCTAAAAGTGGCAGACAGTAAGCTCTAGGCACTGCCAACTGCCATATAACTTCACCTTCTAGCCCACCTCCAGGAGTCCATATACAGACTCTCCTCTTCTTTGAGCCTCAGGTGCCTCCTTAGTCATCTCCCTCAAGCTTTGTAATGTAGGGTCTGTAAGTTGAGCCTGTCTCAACTCTACCTTTGTGTTTTTCCCTAGCTCCCCTTATGCAGGAAGCCTAGTCACGTCCGACAGCTGTGCTTGCTGTCATTCTGAGTACCACCACTCACCTCCATCCTTGCAGTCACCATGTCCAAGGGAACATCAGTACCCAGAAGCAGCTGTGGCTGACATTCAGACTTACTGCTACCAGACAGCACCTTCTCTGAAAGAGCCACCATGCCAGTCCCAGCTTCAGGTATGAGATCTTTCTGGGTCTCTTCCAGACTACCAGACCTACATGCCTTTCTCCAAACCTGACAAAGTCATTCCCCATCAGGACATCTGCAGGAAGATCCTCCAACACATCTACTTGCTTGCTTGCATCCTCCCAGTCAAGATGAATCCTAGCCAAAGGTATTTGGAACTGGGTCCCTCCCAATGCTTTGACTTGAAGTGGACTGCCAAGCAAATGCTGCTCTTCTCTAACCCCTGCAGGCCTCACAGTGGTTATATCAGAAGCTCTGTCCCTCTTAGCCATTACCTGTTTACCAACTATTAAGATAGAATATACATTTTGGTGATAATTTGGCATCCCAGTTATTTCTAAACAACGTGCCACTGCCAGTTTGTCATCCACACCTACTGGCTTCCTCATCTTATGTTTCTCACCTTGCCTCCTTGGAGAGTTGGCTGCTATGTGTCCCCTTTCATTACACTTGAAACATCTAATCCCTAACTGTGCACTTGGATTAGTAGTTTCCTCCATTACTGGTATACTCTGTTGGAGTGGTTTAGACTGCCCCCATGTGTTCCCTTATGTCCATGTGCAGCACTGGGTAGCCCTTTCTTATGTGGTGGTGCTCTGTTTGCCAAGTAGAGATCCCTTTTTCCTCCCCAACTCCTCTGCAGAGTTACACTCACAGTCTGCTAACCAGACTTTCATGTCATCAGGTATTGTACCAAGGGCTTGTTCCCTCACTACAAGTTCTGCCAGTCCTTCAGAAGTGCTGACCTGACACCCACTCACCCATTTGCGAAAGTAAACACTTATGTCAGCAATATAATCTAACAATATAGCAAAATACTGACCAATTCTTTAAATATTTTGTATAAACAGGGAAATACTCAACATTTTAAAAACTCATTTACATTTTCACAATAGACATGCTAGCATACAATACAAGTTAATCTGAGAATATACACAAATCCCCTGAAATACATACTAACACAGATGACAGTGTTTTCATTTTCTTAACAACTTTAAACAACTATAACTTAACTGATCTCAAATTCCCCCAACCCCAGCTCCAGCTCTAACTTGTCTTCTTCCACAACTACCATCAAGCCTGCCTCATCTTCACTCCCTGACCTTCACCATAACTGCCCAAATCCCCTTTCTAATTACCCAGCCAATTTCTCTCTTCAACACATCCCTATAAGTTTCATAAAAAATGTAGCAAAAACTTAAAACTTGCTCTACTTCAGCAGATAACCTCCCACCAGAATACCTTAAATTAGCTGCTAGCTCTATTGCATATCCCATCAATGTCATTATCAACAGATCTATGTCTGAATCCAAAGTTCTGAATATCTAGAAAATGTCACATATTCCTATCCACAAAGGGGGAAGCTATACTGAGCTAACTTCAGACCTATAGTCATTCTATCTTTCATCTCCAAAAGATTGGAAAAATGCAGTCACCGACACACAATACTTTACTACATAACCTAATTACCCACAGCCAACTTGGTTTCTGTCCAGGCCACAGCACTTCCACAACCCTCCTGTCCTTCCCTGACACTGTAAATAGGGCTAGAGATGCAGGTAACTTTGTATCAACATTATTTCTTGACCTATCAAAAGCCTCTGATACTGTATAAAAAGAGAATCACATAACTGTATAAAAGACTTCCACTAAATAACATAATTCTTAAGTTTTAAAACTGGTGCAAGTGAGAACCCATCATTTAAACTGGGTACAGACATGGCATCCAAACTGATTTGCCACTTTAATTCTTGTTGAGTCAGATGTTCATCAAGAATTTTCCCTTCTGCATCCTTTTTGACCTGTTGAATAACCATAAACTCAAAGTATGTGTAGGATTAACACTAATGTGTCTGAACAAAGGCAAAACCTCACATAGATTAAGGGACCATGTTTCTGAACACAATTTGGACATTAGGAAAGAGAACCACCAATGCTTTGTTCAGACACATTAGTGTTAATTCTATATCCCATGTCTAAGAAAGATTGCTTCCTCTCAAGACTGGGTCATTATGGTGACCATACCATGTATATGGACACAAAACAGCTTGGCTCCCCCACCTCCAATAAGCAGGACACATAATGCTGTGTGGAATCAATGGAAGAATCTCATTTATTGCCATAACCCTACATTCTTGTATTGCTATTAGCACCTGTGTCACCAAGTTGGCTTCCTATGTCTTCCCTGGATGCAGGATTTTCCTACGTATGCCTCAAGAGCTACTTCCAGCAGCTTCTGAATGAAGAAAACCCTACAGAAGATGTAGTGTCCCAGACATAGCCAACAATGAAAGAAGAAAAGCCCTAAGGAAAATGAAGTCACGGAAAGCAGCAGGCTCAGAGGAGTCCATAGCAGATATGATAAAGGTGTTGGGTAAGATGGTGTGAACTGGCTTCTGAGGGTACTTGTAGCAGTATGGAGAAAAAGGCATATTCCAGATGACTGGAGGATAAGCATACTAGTGTCAGTGTTCAAGAACAAAGGTGACATTCACAACTATCATCAGAATAGAAGCGTTAAATTCTTGTCACACTGCATGAAAGTTCTGGAGAGGGTGTGAGTGAGAAACAAATACAGAGCATACTAGAAAGTAAGATGATAGATGAGCAGTTTGGATCCAGATCAGGATAGAGTACAACTGACCAGATGTTTGGAGTGAGACAGTTGAGAAGAACATAGAGATGAGAATAAAGTTCAACTAGGCATTTCTGTGCTTGGAGAAAGCATGTGACAAGGTCACAGGAAAGCTGATTTGGCAGTCCTGCAGTGGTTCAAAGTCCCAGAAACACTAATAGAATAAATACAGCTACGTACAAGGACCCAATGACTCAAGTACTAACAGTGTTTTGTCTCACTGAGGCATTCCCAGTGGGAGTAGGGGTGCATCAGGTTCCAGCTCTGAAATTGCTATTCATTCTGGTGATGGGCTACATTGGCAATCCAGTCAGAAGAGGCAGATCAATAAATTGCTGCATGCAGATGATGTGGCATTACAGGCAGACTCTGAAAACAAACTTCAGCAAAGAATAGGGGAATGGAATGCAAAACCAAAGGCACATGGGATGGAACCAAGTACAGATAAGACAGTTGTAATGGTATCAAATGTTGGAAATCTGAACATGCTGAGAAATGAGATAGAAGGGAATATAGCAAAACAGTTTCACTGCTTTATGTATCTGGCAGGGGTGGTTGAGGAGAAGGAAAGTCTGACTGAGGAGGTCAAAACTTGAACAAGTGGGGCTGCAGCCAACTAGCACAGATTGCCAGGGGTAGTGTATGACAGAAGAATGCCAAAGAAGCTAAAAGGTAAGGTATACAAAACAGGAGTGTGGCCAGTACTACTGTATGGTACAGAAACCTGGGCAGTGGTGTGACCAGTACTACTGTATGGTACAGAAACCTGGGCAGTGGTGTGATCAGTAGTACTGTATGGTACAGAAACTTGGGCAGTGGTGTGACCAGTACTACTGTATGGTACAGAAACCTGGGCAGTGGTGTGACCAGTACTACTGTATGGTACAGAAACCTGGGCAGTGGTGTGACCAGTACTACAGTATGGTACAGAAACCTGGGCAGTGGTGTGACCAGTACTACTGTATGGTACAGAAACCTGGGCAGTGGTGTGACCAGTACTGCTGTATGGTACAGAAACCTGGGCAGGAAAGGCAGAGTAGCTGAGGAAACTAGATGTAATGGAGATGAAGTTCCTGAAATGGGGGTGGTAGGATGCACACTGTGGGACAGGAAATAAGAACAAAAGCCAAAGTAGCTACAATTGCCAAAAAGGTCAGAGAGAACAGATTACTGTAGTTTAGGCAGATGTGCAGAAAAGCAGAAGACAACCTGGTGAAGATTTGTGACAGACCGGAAAAACGTAAGAAGAAATGAGTGCAGCTAGCAAAGAGGAGGCTGGATTGTGTGGTAGAAGATCTATGACAGTCAGGCATGAATGCAGAAGAAGATAGGAGAGTGGCTTGAATAGAGAGGGATGTTGACAGGAGACAACACCTCAACCTCATGTAGAAAATTGGAAAAAAGGTGTTGATGATGATGTTGCAAGAGCTCCCATTTCTTGTGAAGTGAGCATGGGCTGGATTAATTCTGTAGATTGTACTATATGTTGTTTCTTTGAGTAATACCCTTTGGTGTGTATATGATTATCTGAAATGGTAGGCATATTTTGAAATGGTAGGGGATCTTATGTTGTGCTATTGTTCTGGATTTTGTCTCTCTAGGTAGTGCATCAGACAGGAAGAAGAATAATACCAGTGTAGACAGGACAGTTAGAGTTGAGACAGTTGTGATATGGCAGATCATGTCATTTAGGGCACTAGAAATGTGGTGATAGCCACAGACTGGGTTTAGATATTAGAATGTTGCAGTTTACCCTGCTATACATGAGTAGGTGAAGACAGATGGGAGACACAGTGGGGTGCGGTTTGGTGTACAGGATAGATGATACCGAACCTGTGCAAAGGGAGAGTACTGGAGCCAAGCCCCAAACAGTTGCTGGAAAGCTGCCACCAGTCCTAATGAGATGGGGAAGCAGATTTTAGAGCATGATCAACCACTGAGGCAGTATGTGGCTGTACTTATAGTAGGAATGCTGCTGCAATGAATGTGGGAAAAGAGAGCATTGAAGTAAAAGATATAAGGATGTTCTAACCAGACTTGTGCTTTGGGAGAGAGCAGGAGAGAAATATACAGGAGTGCTCACGTTTATCTTGTGGTTGAAGAGTGTGTTAGAGAGGAGACAAAAGGAATTCTGACATCATTCCTGCCCTTAGAGAGGAGGTAGGGAAAAAGGGTGCTGGAACTGCTACAAGACCTGAGGTTACACCAAGGAGGCCAGTAGGAGACTGAATCAATGGAAAGCTGATACCAAACATGTGCTTAGAGTAAAAGTGTTGGTAGTAGAGAGATAAGACTGCTGACACCAATCCTTTGCTTAAAGATGGAGTAGCTGGAAGTAATACAAGATACATGTTGCTAATTCTATGAAAGCGGGAGTGATAGCTGGAGTAAGAAATGCCTACAAAAGGGTAAATGGGTTGTTGTTGTTGTGTCTTTCAACTTTTCCCGATTAGGGGTCGCCACAGCGGAACTCCGGTCCGCTAATGATTGGCAGTAGATTTTTTACATGCCGAGTTGCCAGCCCTGACACACAACCTTCAACAAAGGTATGCCCATTCACGCATGTCTCCACACAGAAGACGCTCTAGCTGAGAATCGAACAGGACAACGTCTTCCTGTGAGGCGACAATGCTACCGCAGCACCACCACCGCAGTAAAGGTATAGTAGTAACTGTCTTTTGTGTATGAAGCCTTTAGTAGTGAAAGATTATATAGAGCTGCTATAGCTTAGAACTAGAAGAGAGACCAGTGAAAGATTTAAAGTAATGAAGACTTCTGGAGATAATAGAGAACACTGCACTGTGCATAAGTAGCTATCAAGAATTCAGATGCCTGTTAACTACTGGTATAACATTTCCTTTAAGATTTCTTGTACACTTAAAAGGTTAGTAGACAACAAAAATGGGTATTCCTTCAACATGCATTTTCTGAATATTAAAAAGTATGAAATGCTAGTGTCTATCATTATTGATTGATTAATTATCAGTGATTTACCAGAAGAAAAAAAAAAAAAAAAGGCATACAGCAAATACTATAAGGAAAACCAGACATGCTAAAAATTAATAGAACAGGTTTTGATTTGACATACATTTTCTGAATGACAAGCAATTATAATATACAGGGGAAGTGGCAAAAATGAGGTAAAATCAGTAATCTTTAAGTTAACAAAACAGGTTTTGCATCAACATGCATTTTCTGAATGATAAGATGCATGAAGCTCTGATGTCTGCCATTATTTGCTGACTGCAATCTGAAATAATTTACTAGAAAATCAAACATTTTACAAAGATGTTTTATGTATGCACTTAAGCTGATGCACAAGAGAATGTGTAAGATTGGGTGATTGAAGTATTCATATGGAGGACGTAAGGGTGTTTAGAGTTGAGTGAGTGGGAGTCGCTATTTGCTGTAAATGTGATGATGGGAAGTAGAGTAGGAAGAAAAGTAAAGCCATTCAAAGTGCAGCCGAATGGTGTGGATTTGTACCCTTACCATTTGTGTCCCATTCAACAAAGGGTCTGTATTACAACGTCAAACTCACAGGAGTCCGAACGTTGTAATATCGAACCCAAATGTTTGAAATACGAAAATAGCAAAGCCATGGCACACAGATTTTTTTTTCCCAGGGCAAAAAATTGGTGGGCCATTTTTTGCAGCTTTGCTATTTCCTGGTGCGATCTCGGAGTTGGTATATTTAAGTAGGGGGGTGTAGGGGGAAAAGCCCCCCACATTAGTTTAAGTTTAAAGTGTACTTTTTTTTTTTTGTACCGGAATAGCAATTTTTTCCCTGGGAACAAAATCACTGTTCTGTGTTTTCATAATCCTTGCGTTTCGAACTTCATGGTTCGATATTACATCGCTCGAACTCCTGTGAGTTCAACAATGTAATATAGACACTTCAATAAAAAAATCTAATACAAGGAAGTGGAAGAAATGTGTACTTTTTGCAGAGGTAATTCCCTGGAGTATTTGAGACATTGACATTTTGGAATTTTTATGGATATACTTTTTTGAAGTGCAAGTTTCTTAAATCATCATATAGGAAATGGGCCACAAGGACTTCTACTCATTGATTATCCCACTGGGTAGCTGTCCCTGTTGAAAGATAGCCTAAGAAAAGGAACGAGAAGCTGAAACCGCTTCTCCCCCACAGGTTAAGCCTGCTAATGCTAGGTGAGAAAAAAAAAATGACAAAAACTGTTTTAGTTTATCTTAGCTGTCATTGCATTTAGTATAATTGCTATAATAACTTAGCTGCTTCTATATTCCAAATGGGTTGACAGAGCCTTATTAGGATTATCTAAAAACTACGTAAGAGAGAGTTTTAAAAATAAAAGTAATGGTCACTATCTTTAAGGCAAAATAGTTGTACCACGTCTGAGTTGCCGATGACTAGGAAACCAAACCTATTACGCGGGACTCAAGGTTGAGAGAACATTTTCTGGATTCCTATCAAAAATAAACAGAATATAATGGCTCAGGAGGAAATATTGAGTTAGTACTTGTAGCCATATTATGAGTTTATTAGCATTAGCATTCTATTAAGGAGCAAATGCATGCCACTACTTGCAAAGAGTTGTGGGATGAAATCTTTCAAATTAAAAGTTTCCTGTGCTATTATTTTGGTGGTAAGCCATGCTAATATTACAAATGAATATCCACTTTAGTGCTGGAGGAGATGACTGCTAGCATTAAAATTGGAACAAGCCTTCTTTAATTAATGATGATTTAATTTAGTAACTATGACTTAGAAATTACATACATTTAAGTTATTAACAAAAAAACATAGACTATCAAAAGGGTTGAGGCAACAGCAGGAAGAAGATATTTATGCAACCTGACCGTGATTTATGGCACCAAAACAAATTTATCTGCATCCCAGTTTTACTCAGTGTTCCTGGTTTACACTGAGCTGATGCAGTGGGACACCGGCTCTACTACTACTACTACTATGGGAATACTAAGGATCATAGGAGGTTACTAGGCTATTGGCCCTAAGACCTCTACAAGCCTAGCCATGTTATACCCTTGTTCCCTTATGGACTAAGATATATAGTCTATGTCTGTGTGCAAATCTAAGATCAGCACCGGATGCCCCTGTCTAAGAGGGACATAGGTGAAACCCGCAATCTAAATTTGCAGTTTCCCATCCAATTGTCCAGGTTACACTTAAATAGGGTCTTTGAGGAGCTCTGTTTTACATGAATTGGGAGTTTGTTCCAGAGTAGTGGCAACCTCTGAGAGCCATATCTGTCTCTCCATCATGTCCTGTTAATATCGCAGGCTAAGTTAAGGTCCCTAGAGTGAGTGAATCTTGTCCCATTGGATTTGTGGATGTGCAGCAGCTTCATCATGATGGGGTCTGAGACTGCTTTGTAGGCCAGGCACAAGTTGCCTCTAAGCAGTCTATATGATACTGAGTAAAGTGATAAGGCCTTCAGTCTGTCCATGTACGTCATGTGTTATAGTCACTGAATTTTCTTGGTGAGAATCCTTTGAGGTCTCTTCAGTGGCTGCAGATGTCTGATGAGGTACATAGAGAATAGAGCATAGTACTCTATAATTGGTCTGATGACCATAAGTTAATTATGATATACTATATTTTAATTGATTATGCAGCTGTTACTCAGTTTTGACTTTATAGTCACATGATGTCTGTTTACTTTTATAAACCTCAGTGTAGCACTAACCTCATAATTAAAAAAAAAAAAAAGGAAAGGAAAGGGTGTGTCCTTCAGCATACTTAAATCAAATATAAGCAAAATACAATGCTTTGAGGCTGGATTACTTTGATGTAATTAATTACAGCTGCACACCAGTGATTTCACATTCAAGCACTATTGTACCAGCTTACAATGCTATGGTCAGAGCTCATTGTAATGCATCATATACATGAATTTATTGATTGAGAAAAGAGGAACACTATAAAGTATTACCTTGCTGACCATATATTTAGCATTATATTAACTACAGTTATCTCTGCTTCCTTGAAAACACATTTGATAGCAAAAAAAGTAAGTTTTCATGATATTCATTAACAGCCCGAAATAATTAATTGCTTGTGTGAGCCACTTAAACTTGCCATTAATTGCCAGAAATGAAACTGGAGAAGTGCTGCTTTTGCATATCACAGATGTAACAGCTGCATCATCATTTGAAATGTAGTGTATCATAATTAACCCTTGGTCAAGTAAAACAATGGTAGCACTTACCCAACTAGAAACTCTGACCCTGAGAGGATGGGAAGGGCAAAGGAGAATGCTTCAGGCAAATGTGTTTTGCGATATTATACTTGGGGAAAGAAGGGCTCATCACAGAGGTCTGAGTCATATGACTACACAAGCAGTGGGTGATTGGCCAGTTATTCTAACCTTACTGTGCCTTGTTCAACAAGAGAAAAAGAAAAGCTTTGGAAAGAAAGTGATATATGACCAGTGGAAGCTGGTGACTTCAAATCAAAGGGGGGCTGCAGGAGACAGCTGAATGGGTGGGGTCAATGGGAAGGGGTGCGGCCAACTAGAAAGGGGAGGAGCTATGCTTAAAACTACAAAAACTAACTTTAATTAAATACACTGCCCTGGGTGTTAAACTGTCATTATGAGAGTCCAAGCAAGATAAGATGAAGTGTAGAAGAATAAAAATATTTCAATGCATTGGCTGCATGACAGTTTACTTAATATCTAGATGGAAACCAAAAGGTTGTGAGGCATGAAAAAATAAATTACTTTTTAAATACATTACTGGAATGCCAGTCAAAATCAAGTATAAGAAAAACAAGCAGCACTCAACTCAAACCACTTCTTGCACCGCAGTTCTAATTATAATTTATATTCAGCTTGATTAAAGTACCAAGTAACACGCTGAAAGTAGAAATCTCTGTGATGCCCCCACTTGTAAAAATATTTTTTATCCAAAAAAGACCTGCTGCCTAACAACTATCTACTTGTTTCATGGGGAAACATGATCAAAGTAAAAAATGAAAAGCAAACAAGAAACAAGCTCAAGATACATTGCTTAAAGGATGACTGTACAGGTTATGGACCACACATGATTGGCATTCTGTTTAGTTTACGAGTAAAGCCTGCAGAGATGACTGGAAGTCTCCAACAAGTGTAATGAGCTTCTTAAAATAATGTAATCCTGTCCTTTATTACAAATACTGTCATATGCATTTCAATACCCAAGGCTTATACATTACCTAGTTAAGTATTCTCTGCATGGCAACAACAGAAAGGCTTTCAATGTTGGCAATTCTTTAAGAGTATGCTTATTAAAGCTTACTTGCATCTTGCAATCTCAGACAAGCTTACCTGATGGGCATTAAAGCATTGCTACTTAAACACAGAGCAGCAGGCACTTTGAGTAATAAGCATAAATGAACAGTACAAAAATATGACAGACCAGACCATTCTGCAAAATCAAGGACAGATGAAAAGCCGCTGTAGTACTTGTGTCTGCCTTGGATTTGGGAATACTCTGCACATTTATACTGCTTAACTACTCCTTGCCTTGCTTGGACACATCCAGAGTCACTACATGGGGGAGTGGGGTGCAACAAGTATGTCACAATTTGAAATGTCTCTGGCTGACTGTGATGGCCCTGACACATTTGTTATACCTCTCAACCTCAGAGGAAGAAATTTGGACAAAGCAATACATAGAAATGGGACAAAGGCCCAAAAATAAGGACATTTTTTAAATATTGCTCTTATAAACTTAGAAAGATAATAAAATAGGTCTTGCATTAGTATGAATTTTCTGAAGGGTATGAAATGTGAAACTCAAATGTCTGTCATTATTTTTTAACTTCAGTCTTTAATGATTTGTCACTAATTTGCCAAAAAAAAACACAATTTTATGAAAAATGGACCAAAAATGTGATGCAAAAATATAAAATAGCCACACAATACAGCTGGGAACCTGTCAAAGAAGGGAGACTTTAATATTAGTACTGCTAACTTGAGCAGCTGACAAAATAAAAGAATCTACATGTATTTCTGAAATAAAAGTAATCTATAACTCTGATTATTACAGTTATGTCTTAATTGTAAACCCTCTATGTTTTCTTCCAAAATTGCTATTTTGCAGAGGGATTATTAGGGGGAAGAGCAACATTTTGAGCCAAAATCGGGGGCAGGTGAGAGGTTTGGCTATGCCTAATTCTATAAAGCAATTTATTTGCATGTACCTCTCAACCTGTTAATGCAATAAATCTGGACAAGGCCAAATATATTGGGGGAACATATAAACAGTGCTAAAAATTGCTCTTGTATAAACTGAGACAGTTAATAAAATAACAGGTCTTACTTTAGCATGCATTTTTCTGAAGGTTATGAAATCTGAAACTCAGTGTGTCATTATTTAGTGATTTAATTCCAAAATGATTTGCCAGAAAACCACAAATTTTATGAGGAACAAACCAAAAATAAGAAGTAAAAATCTATTAATTCTTTGAAAATCTGGACAGTTAGGAGGTATAGTTCAGCTGGGGCTGTCTGAGTTTGCCACCCTTCCCCCTCACAAAATCATGGTCGAATGGAGCCTCCCCCCTGCAGCCATTCCAATGACCCATCACTTGGCTATTTCACTCCATTTACCATAAACACTAATGTGCATACTGCTTTACTTCTATGATGATTTGGACTTCATATGAAAGTTTTATTTTGCATTTTACATCACAAACACTAAGACATCTGCTAAACAAAGCAATGCAGTCTCACAATGAAAACAGACAGCATTAAAACTTCTCTGCCCTTGAAACTCACATTCACTGAAACAGCATTGAAACCCACATTCAAAGAAAATACATTTTGCCAGTGGCAGATAAAGATTAATTCTGGGCTGTTTTCAAATCATAGGCCCCTTGCATATGAAACATACATGTGCTCTTTGATACACCTTCCTGATTGTACTAAATTATATTCCTTGTACAATACAGTACAGTTGTTAGAGGGCGTTTTAAATTTATTAAACAATGAAACAAAACGCATGCACCAATAATGACTAAACTTCCCAATTCAGAACATTTTTCCAGTAAACAATTAAACAAAATGCATGCACCCATAATGACAAAACTGCCCAGTTCAGAACATTTCCATCATAAAAGTCTGCTCAAACTTCTACAGTCCACCATTATCAGTAAATATGTACAATTCTACAGTCCACCATTATCAGTAAATATTTACAATCTCTGAAGAAGTAAAAGTCAGCTAAATAATTACACATTAAAGAAATCTGTAACTAATGAAGAGGTTGTTGCTAGCAAACACCTTTATATTTTATGGTTTCATTGAAAAATAAAGTGTCTGTTGCCCATGAGGAATAAATTGCCTATATTATGTTAAAAAAATGATAAGCTAGTAATATTGCAATAGGAAATGGATGGCAAACTGATAACAGGCTCATAGTTAGTATCTTCGCCAAGGAAGACATGTTCAGTATGGCAGCATCCACCCCTTGTGGGAGTAGAACCTACAGCCTTCTGCATCAAAAGCAATTGCACAACCTGTTGTGCTATTAACAATGCAAGCAGACTTAGCACAAGCAGCACTAAACTTCTCTTCCCCTGCAGCTCTCAGCTCCTTGTAAAATCTACACAATACTCAACTGCATCTCAACTTCATAGCAAAAGAAATCTGGAAAAAGCCAAAATTTATTGGGGGTGGGGTCAAAAGCCCAAAAACCAGGGACACATTAAACATCGCTTGTATAATCTTGGAAAGTTGCTAGAATAAAATACTGTGTTACCACCATACATTTTACTGCCACGGTCCCTGTGCAAAACAATCAGAGCAACATACCACTATGCCAAATCAGCTGCTTTGTGAAAGAAAAATGATGTGTTACCACCACACATTTTACTGCCAAGGTCCCTGTACAAAACAGTCAGACCAACATACCACTACACCATATCAGCTGCTATGTGAAAGAGAGGAAGACTGAAACTCAAATGGCTATCATTTAGTAAATTCAATTCTCACCATAGCTGTCAACCTCTTAGCACAATACACCTGGACAAACCCAGTAATGAGGGAATACAGCCCTCAAACATATTCAGTGAATTAAGTTCTTGCCATAGCTGTCAACCTTAGCACAAAAAACCTGGACAAAGCCAATAATGGGGGAATACAGTCCCAAAAATAGGGACACATTTCAAATATTCATCTTATAAACTTAGAAAATTGCTAGAATAAAAGGTTGTGTTACTATGTATTTTCTGAAGAATATGAAGTCTGAAATTCAAATGCCTGTCAATTTTACTTCTGATGGAACAAAAACAATTTTCAGCAGATGCCCAGGGAGAAATACTGCAGACATGTCTTTGTAAAATGGCAGGACACCAGAGCAAATCCACACAAACACAGGGAGGAGATGCAGACTCCACACAGAAGGCACCCCAGCCAAGAATCAAACCAGAAAACCTATAGCTGCGATGCAACAATGCTACCACTGCACCATCAAATATGTAAGGAGTTAAACATTCAGAAACCTGAAGTCTGAAATTCAAATACCTGTCAATTTTTTTTTAACATTTGTTAACCAGGACAGTCAGACTTGGAACAAAAAAACAATTTTCAGCAGAGGCCCTGGAAGAAATAATGCAGACATGTCTTTGTAACATGGGAGGACACAAAAGCAAACCCACACAAACACAGGGAGAAGATGCAGACCCCGCACAGAAGACACCCCAGCCAAGAATCAAACCTGACAACCTGTAGCTGTGAGGCAACAATGCTACCACTGCACCATCAAATATCAAGCATTTCAAAACCACAGATATTATGAGGAATAGAACAGATCAAATATGAGGCAAAAATCTGCAAATTTTTTACAAATGGTGGTGGGTAGGGAATTCAGGCCCTTAACACCTGCATACAGGTTTCAAGTCTGAGGTATTCCCTACCACACCACCATGAGTTTGCTCTAGCCACCAGTATATAGCAACTGGGCATTTTACACACACACACACACACACACACACACACACACACACACACACACACACACACACACGCACACACCTGTTTAAATGTGTCCATACCCGAATCCATGAAGCAGCAGTACAATTCAAGTCCCAAACCCTCCATGAAGCAGCAAGTAGCCTGCTCGAAATCCAAGTCTGCGATGAACGTAACCCCCAGCGAGAGCTTAAAACTCACCTCACCTCTCTCCTGATTGGTCCTGTCTGCTGATGAAGCAGTCTGAAGCTCCTCTGTTCTGTGCGGTTTTCACCGCACAGATTCCTGGGCATCTGCGGGGCAGAAATGCCTTCCCTGTATCCGGACTGCTGACTCAGGCAGTCTGAGTTTTGAAAAATAATAGTTTTTGTTTTCTTAATTTTTTGTTTCACAGTTTGTTTTCTTTTTGTTTCTAGGTGGGAGGGCTGCAGTCCTATAGCTCGAGCCGCCCCTGTATATGCCTTCAGTTCAGTTAATTCCCCTGGAGTAATCAAGTCCATTAACATAATGGATGTAATGATATATTTTTCTGAGTGTGGTGTCTTAAATAGGCATACAAGAGGAGGATCAGAAAGACTTCTACTCATTCATTATCTCACTGGGTAACTATTCCTGTTGCTGGAATGTCTACAAATTGGAGGCAGAAGCTGAAACCCCCTACTTACTCCTACGGGGTAAGTACTTCAATGATGGGTGAGAAAAAAAATCACACAATGTTTTAGACTATCTCAGCCATTGCTGCATTTGGTATAACAGCTGCAATAATGTAGCCTGCTTCTGGGTTAACAGAGCCTTATTATGCTTGCCTTAAAAGTAATAGCCACTGCCTTTAGGGCAAATAGTTTTACAAAGTACGTGTTGATGATTGCCGGGGACCAAAGCTATCACTGCAAGACTTCATGTTGAGAGTACATTCTCTTGATTCCTAAAAACAACTTACAAGAAATTTTTACACACAAATGTAATGGATGGTTTCTACATAGCCATCACTGAGGTGATTCACATTTCCCTATTATTCTTAATAAAAGTGTTCACCCCATTACAGTGTTACATCCGTGGTATTACACTCTATGCCCAGTATTACACAGTTTACTAGGAATCTTAACCTGTTCAATTTTTACTTCCCTATAGCTGCATTTAGTTTTTCACTGATTAATACTGCCTATATAACTGAGTGATTGTACTGTTTTCTGTGTCCCAGTATGTGCTGAAATCTGGTGCAGACAACAGAAAATATGCCTCTCCACTATAAACTGTTCCTCCACACAGTTGCATGGTCAAAAAAGTAGGCTGCGTGACAGAATTAGGAAGAAGTTGAACAGCTGCTCAGTGTACAGTAAAGACAAACATAATGCTATTAAACTTAAATTTAGTTCAAATGAAGTAAAATCGAAGCTATGAGCTCTAGAATCAGAAAGCTGATGATGAAAGCATAATTACAAAATGTGTATGATTTTTATTGTCAGTAAACTTCATTATAATTACCTTGGAATAATGAAAGAATTGATATTAAAATTGTGAAAGAAATGGGTGTCTGGGTGAAATATGTTTAACTTAAATGATACAGTTACTGGGAATAGGAAGAAAAAAATGCATTTTATAGGTGGTGGCCAATGCATGTGTTACAAAAAAAAATGAAAAATAAGTAATCTTTTCAACATAAACATAAAAGCAGGAAAGACAACAAATGCTGCTTATAAGATGAGATGTATATGATGGATCCTGGGTATGTTTGCAGGTAAAGCCAATGGAAATAACTTTCAGGAAAAGGAAGGGGTATGAAGATTTACTGGGTAGAAGTCACATGTTAGTGGACATTATCTTCTGAGACAAGGAAACGTGCAGTGATGGTACAAACAAAGGACTCATTTAGGCTTGTTAGACATATGATACAGGTGAGGAAATTGAAAATTATAACACAGTGGGATTTTTACCAATGACATTATGAACTGGGAGGCAAGATACATCATATACTGATAAGTATTGCAAAACATTAATACCTAGGAAGTTAAAGAAATATAGACGTGCTGTTATAATGTAAACAGGATATATCATTGCAATTTATAGAAATAAAGACAACAAAATTAAAAGGGGTGTATAAAGCTAGGCTAACAGGTACGAATAACTGTTTTTATAATAGTGTCAGGATAAAGTTTAGACTGTATCAAAATAAAGGTAATGGCAGTATCAGTTTTTCACCTGGTAGCTTAACTGTGGTACTGGAATACCAGAAAGCTGTGTATTCTATTCCCACTTAAGGTGATTATATTGTTGACACAAGTGCAGCATTGGTAGGTTTAACAAGTTGTTTCCTGTGGTCTGGTGGTACAAGGTTTGATTACTTTAGCCTACATTGCCTAACTGTGTGATTCTGAGCAAATCACTTAATCAGACACAACTCTGGGGCCGAGTCTGAAAAAGGTCCCCAGCAATCAGTGCTCTACCTGGAAAACAAATACTAATAAAATCCCACAGCATCTATCAAAAAAGTCTAGTGGAAGTTCCCCAATATCCTGGTCAACCTCTTGTAGTAAAAAAAAATAAAATAAAAATACCACTTCAGGTCTCCTTTGAAAGGAGGTTATTAGTTTAGTTGGACTAACCTTGTCAATAAAGGTTAGATAAGTGACTGAAGGAAAAAAAATTAAATTAAAAGGGAGTTATGAGTCTAGGCTAATATTATCACGAGTGTTATTATATTAGAGACAGGATAAAGTCTATAGCAGGGTGCCTCTCCATTGTATCTAAATAAGAGTATCAAAGTTAAAAAAGATGGGTGAGGCTAGGATAATTGCATCAAAAACTTGATGGTACTAGTGGGATTAATATAATAAAGTGAATTGAAACCACTAATATGCACAAGAAAGTAAAGAGGGCTTCAGGGAATATATCTTAAAATAAACAAATCACTATAAACTGAAAGAATAAAATTAAAATTGTTTTAAGAATAATGACCATTCAAGTATTAAGTGAAAGTAAATATAGGCACAGGTAATATTAAATGGCACAGCTAATTAGTACTCTAGGTTTACAATTTTAGTTGCTCATTCATAAGCTTAGTGCTCTTATGCGTGCAAATAGTTTAATGATTTTTGTCCTTCTCCTGCAGCTGATGATTTAGTGTGTTTTTGTTTTCTTGAATAACAAAGTAATATGTAGATATTGTGTGTGTGTGTGTGTGTGTGTGTGTGTGTGTGTGTGTGTGTGTGTGTGTGTGTGTGTGTGTGTGTGTGTGTGTGAAACTCACATGTCCGTTAGTTAGTTTGGGTTGTACAGCTGGTCACTATGCATTCATCCCCCATCCTGCCCACCCATAAGGCTAACATCTCTATTTGTCACTATTTATTTTCTTTTCTCTATTGCTGTTCAGTCCACTACTTTCTGAATGTACTGTTGCTTGTTATAAATCTTGCCAACATCCCAGCTGTTTACATTGTCCTTCTCTAGTACAGCTCCTATTTCCCTAATGCCTTCTATTAAGACAAAGTGTAACATATTGGTAGGCACACAGACGTGATGATATACGACATTACATTTTTCTCAACATCGTTTTCTTTACAGGCCCAGTCTCCTCGTTTCCCTTCCTACCCCTCTGTTTTTGTCCTTTACCCACAGAACTGAATGTATCTTGCACCATCTACACTTGTTTATTTTTAAGATGCTATTTTTTAAGACCAGTTTTCAGAATTTCCCTTCCCTCTCACATTTATATGCAGGCTATTCCAGTATAATTTCTAGCCACGTATTTTTCTATAACAATGCTAACTGTAAAAGTCTCACTGCCGAACTCATAACTGACTCCTTTTCTGTTTTCTTAATCTTCTCATTCAAAGAAACATCAATACCTATAAGAAAACAGTTTCTCATTTTCTTTTCTAGCACCTTTAGCTTATAAGCTCATATTTCTTGCCAATGTTATACATATATTTCCATAAGCTCTGAACTCAAACAAATCATTTCCTCTTATTTATAACGCTTACCTTTTTTCTCCAAATGCACCACTTTTCTGTCTTTCTCTTGCTCCAAATAGGTCGTGCATGCCTTCTTCCTTCCTTTTTCTTCATTCCATACTTCCTTTCTTTCCCCTGTTTTATCTCTTGACATTGACAGTCTCTTTCCTTCTTTCTTTCTTTTCTTTTCTTCCCTACTCCCTTCATCCCTCCAGTGCATTTAAGTTTTTGTGTGAAAGGCATTTCCTTTTTACATTTTTACATTTTAGATTTATTTACATGTTTTGTGCCTGTTGTAAATGTGAGTAGCATACTAACAAATCCTGAAACGTTGACTTTGCATCAGCAAATATTTATGATCTCTACAGTATGTCAAATCAAATAGCCTATGAATGAATAACTGTCTATGAATCTTTGACTTACTTTACTTTATAGTAAACCATAACTGGAAAATGAAAAATGCATTCATTCCAGATTTTAAAAACACTTACTAGCTGAATGTGTTAAATATAATGCACTTTGACTAAGGTTGAAATGATGAATACTGCTGCAGTGTGGACTCCACTTCATCCAAAATGTAACAACCTTTACTAACTGTAGCATCTAAAAGAATTAATTCAACTTCAATAAAACTCAAACATAATTGTATTGTGTAAATTATTTCCTTTATTCCAAAGTAGTGTGATTTCAAAATTAGTATTTCTACTTAGGAGGGTATGGGGCACTACCACCACAACAAAATTATATTTGTATTACCTTGTAAACATTTTATATTACTATACTTAGTTTGTTGTGATCATTATTAGCAATGTTTTCTAAGCATTAAGAACCACAATTCATCTGCAGGTTCACAGTTAAATTGTCAAAATATGGGGCTCTATATTAAATACCAGCTCTGTACTAAGCAGACTAGTAAGACTTTGATATTTCTAATAACTCAACTGAGTTTTTCCAAATTAATGAAATTGTTCTGTCTTCATGACAATTGTTCACATGTGCATTGGCATGATGCTGTCTATTCTTTTAACTTCTGGCTATTCAGAGCAAGGACTGACTTTCTTGTCCAAAATCAAATGTATGGCAGTCTGTATCAAAGTTTAATGATGCAAAACTATTTTCCTTCTCCCACTAACCACTTGTGTAACAGAAGTTCCAGCGGTACGTGGTAGATATATACCACTGTCTTCTTTCCCATGTCTACTTTATTTTATCCTAGTGATTCAGGTCTGCCATTAGCTATAGTTCCATCCTTGGTGGTTTTATTTTTCCTGTGTGATTTGCTTTCTGATTCTTTGAGTTAAATCCTCACATTGTCCTTATTGCACATGTTCATATCCATGTTCTCAAAACTACCACTACCTTCAAGATGGCTCCTTATTGTTCATAACCCATCAGACATATCTCAGTTATTTTTCTGTTGACTTGCCTTATTACTTCATGACTGTAATGTCCCGATCCTCTGCCTTCAGCTTCCTATCATTTTTCTCTCTCTTCTAACAAAATAAATAAATAAATCTCCTGATCTGCGCATTGTCATAATCTCTTCCTCTGGTACAGCTCTGCTACCTTCTGTCATGTTTCAGATTTCTTTGTAGTCACCAGAACCACTTCCTTGTGCCTCATGTTCCTCAAAACCAGCTGATTTCCTCATCAGTAAAATGCCTCGGGTTATAAATGATAACATACTCATTCTTTCAGATTCCTGAAATGGAAGGCAACCCCTTAGTCTTAGAACATTGCATCTTTATTTCTTTTCCTGTTGTCTCCTACTGTTCATTTTTATGCTGATGTAATGATTTTTTATTCATGTCTTCAAAATACAATTTCCCATTCTTCTCCACAACAGGATTATTGAAAACTCAGCTTATCACATATCATTAACCTGTCTCCTCAACAGGTTTTCAAGGAAGATGTGAAGATGGATAGTTATTTACGTCTCTGAACTGCATTTTCTTAGTCAGGAAATCAAACCAAACCATAGATGCTGATGTAATGGAAAGGAAGAGGCAAGAGGGAATATCATGTTTAGAATATAGTCTTATCCATGCTGAGCATATAGCTAAAATCTGAGAATAATATATTTATTTCCTTTTATTTCAGAGTACACTAGTTATTACTGGACAATTAAAACTTATGAACTATTAATCTTTTACTGAACAACAGAATTTTGTACTGTGAAAGCTAGTTAATAGTCAAATCACAAAATAATTCTGACATATTCACGGCTAGGATAAGAAAGGTTTATAAACCCAAGCTATCTGCATGCATTTTTTGTCAATAAACAGCTTGACTGTGTGACATAATGACATTTTAATGTAGCATAAGCAAAACCTTTTGACAATCTTTATATAATCATCCCTTCCCATAAAATATTCTAACACAGCACACTTCTAAAGCCCATACCTAACTTAAAACTCTCTCATTTCCTCAACCACACCATTGCATTATCTCTTTCCCGCACTTACTCTTCTCTACACCCAATCTAAACTCATGCTCTATACACCCTTCCTTTTTTCTACAGTCGAGTAGAGGGTATAAGGTTAAAAAGTCCCCCCTTTTGCAACTTTTACTTTACATTCACAGACTTTATAATATTTTTGTAGTATCCCTGGTGTCTAGTGGTTGCAGAGAAATAAAACAGTGTGTGTGACTGCCAAGGGTACTTTTTAAGGGTTTTGGCACATTGTAAACAGCTATCCCTGATGTCTATTGTTCCCTAGTATATTGCATAATTTTGGAAGTATGACAGCCCCCCCCCCATCATGCACACACATGTACATTCAATCATCCATTCAAAACACACACACACACACACACACACACACACACACACACACACACACACACACACACACACACACACCTACCCTACCTAACCCCTCCCAGGCAGAGAGAGAGAGACACACACACACACACACACACACACACACACACACACACACACACACACACACACACACACACACACACGTTCACTCATCGATTCATAGAAACACACAGAGACATGTACACACACTCAAGGACCCTACCCAATCACACACATGCTCGCACACACACACACACACACACACACACACACACACACACACACACACACACACACACACACACACACACACACACACACACACACACACACACACACACACACACAGCCACATACATACAAATATGCACACATATTCCCAATACTACCTATCTGCTAATCTCCCTGGCACTTACATCGAATGCAATGGGAGAACATGAGCTTTTGACTACATTCATCAACATGGATGGCCAGTGTAACTTACATGTTTGGCTGCATAAATGCATTACTGCAGGCATTTGCTTGGAGAGCCCATGGCTAATTAGCATAGGGCCCAGGAATACCTCATTAGTATTTGCATTAGACCAGAGAGACAGCCCACGCTTATGTTGTAGCACTCTGGCAGAACTATCTCTTAATTAGAAATTCTTACCACTCGGTATACAGCAGGTATAATTCTCCTGGAACCTTTCTGAATTTGGCTAGTGTTACTGATGACTTTTCTTTTATATAGTTAATTTTTGTAGAGAATATAAATATTTCTGCTCTCCAGTGTTGCTAGCAACTGCATTCTGAATATTGATCTTCTGTAATATTTTTACAGTAAATTTATTTATCTCCTACTTCTGTAATAATTTTACTGTAAATTTTAACTTTACTGTACTTTTGCACCCAGGTTGTGGCTGAAAAGGGTAAGCAGAACATCCCACTCAACCGATCACCAAACTCGAAAATACAATAAACCAAAATCTTGGTTATATATTGTTTACTGATTACTACAAATATTACTTTATCATGTTTGTTTTAGCTATAAAGTAGACTTTTGAAGGTAACACTAGGTTTCCATTTCAGAAACATTTTTTTACAATGAGGAATAATATAAACATGTGGGCAGCTCCATTTAAAGTTTGAATAATACCCACATACATTGCATGACAAATATAAACATGACACCATAAAGTAAAAATGGAGAACCTCCTCCACTTTGCTTATAATTTTTTTCCATTCTTTTAAACTATGTTCCAAAACAAATAGGAACAGGTTTCCCTTTTATGTTGATAGAAACTACTTGAAATATTAAGTTCAGGATAATTAATCTTCTCATGTATGTATCTGTCTTAGGAGTTTCCTGTTACATGGTATGATGGTAATCTAATGAACTGATCTATTTATACATTTATTTTATCAAGATATTCATGGTCCCTCACATCAGGCTGATTCCAAACCAAATAGATATAATGAAAAATGTATATCTATAAACTTGTATAGGACAGAAAAATTACATAGACATTATAAAATCAGAGAACTACTACCCAGAATGGGTGCTGGTTATGTTATTGGTAGCAACTAGAAAACCTTTTCCAGTTGCTAATATATGATTTTCTAGTAGCAAACATTTTTGCATCCATTAGTACCTGCTGCATGTCCTCAGTAAAACAGGTGCATAAAGAATTAAGACCCTGTCATTTAGGCAGACAGTTGAAGATGATTGACATCTGGGTGCATTGAACACTCCTGTTCTTGTTTGCAGAAATCCAGTCAGTGAGGAAGGTTGTGGAACTTGTCTTTGGCCATTTCCAAAATAAAGGAGAACCACGGTTACCTGGGCGAGAAGGGAGCCACCACAATGATCTTAGGGGATTCCTTCCGAAACTTCAGAAGTACCCTGGATATTAGTGGGAAGGGTAGAAAAGCATACAGGAACATTCCCATGGAGAAGAAAAAGGCATCCATCTTCCAGGCCTTCTTGCATGGAGTCCTGGAAGAGAATCTTGCCAGCTGATTGGTCAGAGAAGAGACAAAAGGAATACTTGAACTCCCCACAGATGGATCAAATCTTGGAAGACTCCCTAATCTAGTTTCCATTTGTAATGGTATGCCCTGGTTCTGGTCAGCTGGTCTGCCATACAATTTTACTTTGACAGATTGCAGTATGCTTGGGGTCTACTTTATTCTCACAAAAGCCGAATCGGTCGAATACAATTTGTGCAACACATAACGGGCGAAACGCAAGTTCATCAAACGTACTAAACCACGAAAGTGGAAATATTGAATTCGCATAGTTGGCCTATCTGCGGAATAGCTCCATAAAGTAAGTATACGATAGTTATGGACCTTAGGGTTTGGGTGCAAATTAAGGTAAGTGCATAGATAAGTAATGTATGCAAGGTTTAGTGTAGGGTTTTGTTAAGTGTATGTGTGTGGAATATTGCCCGCGGTAGTGGTGCTGCGGTAGCGTTGTCACCTCACAGCAAGACATTGTCCCGTTCGATTCTCAGCTAGAGTGCCTTCTGTGTGGAGGCATGCGTGAATGGGCGTGCCTTCGTTGAAGGTTGTGCATCAGGGCTGGTAACTCTGCACGTAAAAATCCACTACCAAACATTAGCGGACCGGAGTTCCGCTGTAGCGACCCCTAACCGGGATAAGCCGAAAGACACATCATCATGTGTGTGGAATATTTAGTTTGTTTGGGTATAGCTCAGTAGGGTAAGTGTGCGGTAGTTACGGACCTTAGGGTTGGGGAGGGGTTAAGGATAGTGCATAGATATTTGTGTATGTTGGGTTTAGTGTAGGGTTAGAAGTAGGGTTATGGTGCTTTACTTTAGGGTTAGAAGTAGGGTTTTGGTTAGTGTGTGTATGGGTTGTTTTTTACTGTGTTTCTGTAGGTAGTATGTTGAGGGTGGTGGGGTTGGCCAACTACGAGAGATTGAGATTTCAAATTTCGCGGTTTAGTGCATTCGACGTACTCGCGTTTCACTCGTTATGTGTCACGCAAATTGTATTCAACCGATTCTGCTTTCGCATGTATAAAGTAGACACGTATGCTTGTAGAGTGATATTGTGCTGAAAAGTTATATCCCAAGCTATGGTGGCCAGCCTACAAAGGAGATATGACCTGGTTCCCCCTTGCTTGTTGATGAACCACATGACTGAGATATTGTCTGTAACTACTTGAAGAGGTCCAGGGACTAAAGATGGTTCAGATTGTTGAGTGCCTTGATCACGGCAATCATCTCGTTGATATTTATGTGCTTGCATTTGTCCTTGGAGACCCACACCCTTTGCACTTTTATCCCTCCTAAAACTGCATCCCAAGCAAAGTTCAAAATGTCTGGTGACTGATTGCTTTGAAGCAAGAAGTCAGGGGCAGTACTGGATTTAAGGATATCTGTTTTCTCTACCAAAAGATTTCATCTGACAAGACCCAAGACTGGGATGTGTTGATGCTGGTACCAAAGACATTTCAGATAGCAATGTATCTTTCTCATGTTCAGGCTTGCTAGGGTTATTATGAAAATCATAGATGCCATGAAAGCCAAAACCTGAGGTATTCCCTCACAGTGACCAAAGTCTGAGTGGAAAACTTAGACGTAGATCTAAATAAGGATTTATTTTTTTCCAGTGGAAGAAAACTCTTTGAACTGAGGTGTCTAGTTCATACCCCAGGAACACAATCCTGTGTGATGGAGTCAGGAAAGACTTTTGATTGATCTGTTGGTATTGCTGTTTGTGTAAGAGACGTCATCATAAAAAAAATGTGAATACCAAGTAACCTGCAGTGAACTATTACTGGAGCTAGACACTTTTTGAACACTTGGTATTGCAGTTTGTGTAAGAGATCTCCTCTAAATAAAAAGAAAAAAATGTGGATACCCTGTAGCGTGCAGTGAGCTGTTACTGAAGCTAGAAATTTTGTGAATACTCTTGGTGCAGTGGCTATTCCAAAGGGTAAGGCAGAGAACCGAAAATGCAACCTAGACACAGAAACACCTTAAACATCTGAAGTCTGGATGAATAGGGATGTGATAAGGATCTTTTAAGTGTAGTATTACCAGTAAACATGAACGAGGAGTTAGAGGTAACAAGTTGTGAACCCACATTTTGAATGTGGGTACTATCAGAAACATGTTTATGAAAGAAATATCTAGAACTGGTCTCCAAGCATTTTCTTTCTTTGGCACTATGAACATCTTGAATAAAACCCCATCCCCACCTTGGAAGGAGGAACTGGTTATATCACCGCTGGGGATGGCATATGATGAAGAATTGGTGGAATTAAGAGTCTGATCTGGAGGATGATGAATGGCCCTCTGGAAAGGAGGAATTTCATCACACTACCGTCTGTAACCCTGATGACTGATTTTCAGAACCAATTTGTCAGAAACAGAACTGTTTCCAAAAAGAAAATGGAGATTCAGACTTTCTGGAAGAAAAAAAGGGACTGAGGTATGAGAAGGTCACATGGTCTCTTGAACAGTCATTCAGAACTGTTGGACTGTCCTTGGTTTTGGCAGGTTTGAGACTTCTTTTTAAAAACCTCTTGGCATTTCTTCTTAAAAGTATGTTTACCTGAACATTGCTGTGACTGTTTATTCTATTTTTTGCCAAAACTGGATGAGGAAGAGAAAAAAAATCCGTTGTACAATTTGGAAAAGCAGGGCTGAAAAAAATCTGAGAGATTCCCTGGATCAGCTTGCCTCTTTCCTCACATATTTTGATCAGCTCTGCAGCAGAGGAGCCAAACACTAAATCTCTACCCAAGGGAGAATTAAAAACCTCATTTTTAACATCATCTAGAAGATTCTGAGAATGCAGGCATCAAACCTCCTCAAAACAGTACCAGTGGTCATAGCCCTGGAAGAAGTATCAACAGAGTCATTAACACACTGAAAACAATGAGTAGTGGCCTTAGCACTAGAATAAACTAAGTTATTTAAAGCAAATTTTCCTCACAAGAAGAAAATACAGATAAAACATTCCTCATACTGTCACATTTTTTTCTGAACAAACTTTAACACATGAGTCTGACAATGCAAAAGTCTGAAAATCAAATTTGTAGAAGTATACACTTCCCTCCATACTAGTCAATAATTGTCCTTTCCTTATCAGAAAGAGTAGGACTGGAGTTAGCTAGGTGCTTAGCAGAAGTGGGATCAACTAAAGCTATAGCCAGGAAATGGTGTATAAACATTTAAAATATTGAGGAACTTTGTACATCCTATCTGCCCTTTTAGGGACAGCTGGCTGTTTTATTAGGAAAACTGCAGGCATTAACATGCCATGTTGCTGTTTATTAGGAAAACTACAAACATTAACCTGGTGTGTTGTCTCTGACTCTAACTAGATCAACTCGGTATACATATCAACTTATACTCTCCTATGAGGCAGCAAGTTATTATTTGTTTGTTTTCAAGATTTGTATACTCGATGGTATATTATGAACTAACTTCCATGTAATCTTTTGTAACTTTTAATCAAATATTCCTGTATTTGTATACAGTATGTGATACTCTGGTGTGTTTTTCCACTGCTGTTTTTCTGTCAATTACTTGTTGGAACTTTTCTACACGTCTCCACTGAAAATGGGCTTCTGGCCTAGTCAGACACTACACAGTAAACAAATGTAAATAAATAAATCCTCCACATCCTCAAAGGCAGACAGGACAGGTAGAATGGATGTAGGTTCTGAAAAACTTTTCTGTAACAACTCTGTTTTCTGACAGACTAAGACACCTCAGGGTTCTCCCACTGAAAACTCTGGCACATTCTAGTAATAGTCTCTGAGAAGGAGACCCCCCCCCCACCACACACACACACACACACACACACACACACACACACACACACACACACACACGGAAATCAGAAATTGAGATCTCCTCTGTCTCAATGAGAAATATGAAGAAAAAAAATGTATCCATTCCTGCATCTTCTCGTTCAAATTCAGAATCTCGAATCTCTTCAGGAAAAGTGCAGTCCCGCTTTATACTACCAAAAACTACTTCATGAGAAGGATCAGTAGCCTGAATTAAACCCTAAATCAGGCCCAGTAAACTACTCACATCCAAAGAAATTTGAGGAGGTGTAGACTCGTGCTTGTTTTTTTTTTTTTTTTTTTTCCTTGTTAAAAGGAAATGCTGGGGCCAACAGTGTTACTAAAGGCAGCAGCTGCTTCCCCAGGGATAAGCACAGAATTCTGACATAACAGGGGAACCTTCTCTGTTCCCTCTCCCAGAACCAACAAGAGTGGTGCTCTCTTGCCAACTAAGGGGCTCCCAACAGCTTCAGAGGATGTTGTTAACCCTCCAGTCAATAGTGGCTGTAGGCGCTACTCCATTGCGATTCAGAGTAAAAGATGAGTGGTCTGAAGTACAATAAATGGCCACAGCAGGGTCACCCACCTGCAGCTGAGGTAAATTACTAGCCTACTGTGATGGCAAAGGCTGTTTGCATATTTTTTCTTTTTATGACAGGAATAAGGACCAACCATAGGACCAGTAGTCTGTTCTATGGTCAAGCCAAAAACAGTGCTTCTTTTTGTGGGAAGATGAACAGAAATTGCCAGTAAACACTACCAGTCCACAAAAGTGACTTTTTTTTGACAGAAAAAAAAAACACTTAAAAAAACGATGCCATCTCCAGTAAAGAAAAAATAAAACACAATTTCTCCAAACAAAAAATGTTTTCATTTACTTTGCACTACTTTTAATCTGACAGGAAAAAAAGGAGTGCTCCATTGGAAAGTACATTACAGCCTCCAGACAGTCCATTAAAACAAAACACTCCTAGCTTTAAAATAACTTTCCTGAAGAGGAAAGTAATAAAACATCAATGAAATTAAGAAAATAGAAGTTGTTTTCCCCAAAGGGAATTTATCCATCCAGCAAAGGAAGCACAAGCTGACAGCTGATCCTCGTATGCCTCAGAGGTGTGTACTCTTTGGTCGCAGTAAAGCTTTGAAAGACTTTGCGCCCATATTTGGCTTGGCTTTTTCAGTTTGTGTGCATAGAAGGGGCTCTGAAGAACTGGAAGCTGGCTGGGGCTATTATATCTTTGGCAGTATATAACCCATGTAGCTAAGGCTATTGCAGCAGTGATCAATGTGATAAACATTAAGCAATACACATGAAAAAGGATTTCTAATGGATGATGCATACAAACTTAAGTTTCTAAAACCGCTACTCTCAGCTATCTCCTATATTCATATGTGTATCAGTGTATGCACTGGATATGTCAGTCTTGAAAGGAATAAAATATAGAATGGAGTTTTGTACATGCTGGCAGTTTCTTCTATACTAATCATAAAATGTGCACACAGATAGGTAGATGGATAGACAGATAAACAGAAGTGTCTGTTCGTATGTAAGTATTTTTCAGGACCAGGAAATTATCAGAATGTAGATTCGTGAAAACCAGTATTCACTTTTCGTCAAATGATTTTACTGAAATGTTAAAGTTGGGCAGCATGTGACTGCGCAGATGATATCATTACATAAAGTCTTCATAGTGAGATTCAAATATAAAGGAATGGAATCGGTGTCAGCAACAGGAAACAGTTTACCGACTCTAGTGGCATGAGATTAGGAGACAACAGTAAAATAGTACCAGAGAAATGCTTTAAATAACACTCACTACTATAGTTGGGTACCATTTAAAATATAACCTTTAATTTCAAATTAATAATACATGTTTAAGAATATAAATTAATATTGTCAAACTGCTTGAAGATTTAGAGTACAAGTATTTCTTATAATCTTTTCTACACAGTGTTCTTTTATTTACCTTAATTTCCCTCATTCCTGTTATTCTGTTATGTATCTTTAAAAAAACACACAACATACTATGCCATAATTCCAAAACAAAATGTATTTGGTGTGTTTATGTTAAGTTTGTACACCATCTGCCTATAAATATGACCTTTGACTATTTGAGTTTTAGTATACTAGAATGGGATTTTCCTGTGTGAATATGCCTAATTGTTCTTTATCTGAATTGTAATAAGTTATATAGGTTCATAGGTTCATAAGTCTATACTAGGCTATCTGCCCTAAGGCATTTATAAGCCTAGCCCAAAGTTTTGTGGCTTACGCCAACCCTTATATGAGGTGCTTGTCACACGCTCAGGTCATAATTTAAAAGGGTCCTTAGACCAATCTCCAAACCCAGTCAGTTGTTGTTGTTGTTATTGTGTCTTTCGGCTTTTCCCGGTTAGGGGTCGCCACTGTAGAACTCCGGTCTGCTAATGATTGGCAGTAGATTTTTTTACGTGCCGAGTTCCCAGCCCTGACGCACAACCTTCAGCGAAGGTACGCCCATTCATGCATGTCTCCACACAGAAGACGCTTTAGCTGAGAATCAAACAGGACAACGTCTTACTGTGAGGTGACAATGCTACCGCAGCACTGCCACCGCAGTGGTAAATAAATACATAAATGCATCAATAATTAATAAACAAAAATCTTTCAAAAGGCTCAGGAAATCTTGCATATTTTCTCTTATTCTCTCCACTTACTTTATATATCACAAATCTAATATGACCTGATTGATACCATTAACTAGGTCTCATTATATGATATTACCAGCCCTGTTTTTAAATTCACAATGCACACAACCACTCACCCTGTATACAAGTATGTTTTTCAGTTCAAATAATCTCCCAATTGACATCTACACCTTATCTGACCTCCACATAGGCCACTGTAAATTTTATTTATTTTATTTTATTTAATTTATTTTACATTTGTTAACCGGGAAAGTCCGACTTGACACAGGTCCCTTTTCAGCGGAGTCCTGGGGAGAAAAGCTCCAAGTTACATTACATAAGTAAAATGAAACACAAAATAAAAAATTCATATACAATAAAACAAATTAAAAAATAATGAAGGTAACAATGAAAAGTTCAGTGCATTAGAGGCAAAAATCAAACATTATAATTTTAGGATAAAAACATGCATTGGTAATTGCTACTGACCACACACAGTGTTTGTTGACTATCTGATAAATAGGTCCTTGGCCTATACTAACATTTCTACAATGATGACATATTTTAAGGAATGATCTAAATAGCAGTTTTACCAGAGAGCTGGAATAAGTTACCAGCACTCTCATTTTATCTTTTTATACATTGTTTATGTCTTATCCTGGAGAGTAACAGGAGCATAACCAGTTGTTAGAATAGTGGGTTTTCAAGAGCTTTTTAAACTATATAGTAGAGTTATTAGAAGTTATCTGGCTAGGAAGTAAATTCCATGCTCTTGCAATAGTGCAACCAAAGAGAGACTTACCATCATAATTCTTATATTTGATGACATTTATGAGGTTCTGGTTAGTAGATCCTAATGGTCTAGCAGTAGTATAGGGTTGAATCAGATCCTGGAGAGCTGGGGTTTTGTCAGGAAGATAGTATAACCTGTGTGCTACTAATAACTGACTGAGTAGCAGAAGTTGAGGGAGCTTAAGCCAGTTAAGCTGCTTTAAAGATTGACAATGATGGGATCTGTATGAGGCTTCAGTAGCAAACTTGGCAATCTTTTTGTAGCAAGATTCCATTTTGTTTAAATCAGCCTGGCGAGAGTTAGTCAGGACTGGGGAGGCACAGAGGAGAATGGACAAAAGAGGAGTCCTTGCTATTGTGGCCTTGGTATGTCTAGTGATAAAATGTTTGTTCCTGTAGAGGAGGCCAAGCTTTTTATTTACTTTCTTGATGGTTTGAGCTATGTGGATGTCAAATCTCAGGTTGTTGTCAATTTCTACACCTAGCAGTTTAGTGTGTGAGGTTGGACTGAGCTGGATATTATCTTTGGAAGTGATGCAAAAGTTGTTGTTTGGAGGGAGGGGGGACCTATCTGGGCTGAACAGAATAAATTTTGTTTTTTTGGGATTAAGAATGAGTTTGGTGTTAGTATACCATGTTTCAGCTAAGGTAAAGTTATTTTGGGTTAGGGTATGCAGTTCTTTTACTGTGGGAGAGGCACATATAAGGGTGGTGTCATCAGCATATTGTATTACTGAGGCAGAGAGTATGGAGGACAAGAACTGGTTGATAAAAAGAGAGAAAAGCAATGAGCCAAGGATGGAACCTTGAGGGACACCTAAGGATACTGATAACAGAGGGGACAATTGGTTTTGCCATAGGACAGGCTGTTGTTAGTCTGATAAACAGCTGCTGAACCATGAGATAGAAGAGGGGCTGATGTTTAGGGTTGATAGAGTTTTGAGAAGCATATCGTGGTTAACCATGTCAAAAGCTTTAGATATGTCTAAGAATATGGAAGATATGAAAAGACCCTTGTTTTTGTAGTGGTTGACAGTATTAGTGAAAGACAGTAGTGCAGTGGTAGTGCAATGGGAGGGTCTAAAGCCATGCTGTGCCTTAGATAGCAGGTTGTTATTTTGGAGGTACTGCATTAGTTGGGAAAGAACAACTCTTTCTAGTATTTTGGATAGGGGTGATAGAATAGCTATTGGTCGGTTATTGGTGAGTTCTACGGAGTTACCTCCTTTGTGCAGTGGTATAATATGTGATGTTTTATAAAGACGGTATCATGCATTCAGATAGAGACCTGTTGATGAGAATAGCAACAGGACAGGCTATGGCTTCAGCTGCTATCTGAAGGAAATCTGCTGGTAGGTTATCAGCAGCTAGTGTGGTTGGCTTGAGTTTGTGAAGGAGTTTAGAAATAACCTTGGTGAATACGGAGTGCAGGGAGTACCTTAAACACAGTACCTACTGACTCTTGATTTTGTTTTTGTCTATGCCATTCTGTAGCCATGATGATTATGGACATGTTATTGCTTCTCCTTTTCAGCGATGTCAAATCTAAGTTTGATTTCCCCATTGCATACATTTCCCAAATTTTAATTCCTCCTGTCATACGATTAATTCTGCTGCCTCTCCAGAATGCCTTAAAATTCCTCACTTTAAGTTGCCACTCATAAACAAGAAAACAGAACAGCAAGAATATTTTTTACTCCTGTTTAAGGCACTCTTGCTATTTCTGATGGTTCCCCCTTGAATATTGGGACCAGGATTGTTGATTCTCGAAATCCTGAAGAAAATGAAAATATAGGGCAAGATCGAATATCAAATGCCATTGTTCTCCTTTAAACTTGTTTTTTTTTTTTTTTTTTTTTTGTAGGGGGCAGCCTCCCATCTCCCCCATAACATATACTAACTCTGAGATTGCCATACTTTGGTGAAAAGGGAATATTCTGAGAAATGACAATCCCGGATTTAATATATGCAAGTCTGGATTTTCAGTCATTTTGTCAGATACTTTTCTTGGTCATTATCTTATATTGATCTGTCAATTGCTAGCATTGAGCCAGCATATTGAAAATATACTAGCACTGTTTTTCCTAAACCTAATTCTTTATCACTTGAACACATTCAACCTAGAGCTAAACTGCTATGCCTCATCAAAAGTCTGGAAAAATAATAACTGGACATGTGCACATTTACATTTATGATCGTCATAGACTTAAGCAATTCTGACCATGAGTTCAGGGCTGCCTTAAATAACACTTCTCCATTATTTCATCTAGAACAATTTTGACGGTGAGCTCTTAGATTTAAAAACAGTATTTGATCAAGTCACTCACTTATTGTTCCTTGAAAAGAATCCTGTAACAAATTTCTCTGATGAATCTGTTAAATGGAGTCACAAACACCTGATACAGCTTTCTAAGTTTTTTTTTCTTTTTGCAATGTTGTCCCCACCTTTGGTACTTAAAATAAACAGACTTTGCTTGGTCGTATTCATTTCTCAGTTATTGTCAATGACCTTCTCTCCTCCCTTTTTATCATTTGATTTCTTGTTTGATGACATTCTCATCTCAAAGAAGGGAACATAAAGATCCACCTAGCAATCATTTTAGGTAATGATTTGCACAAATTTTGTTCCTATAAGTTAATACCTTGAAGTCCAATTCCATGTTTTTCTGTATACCTCAAAAACTCTTGAATGCTCTTCGTTTTGCCTTATAGACCCATGGAAAAACCCCCTCACTAAAATAAGATTATATGAATACCTCAGTTTTAATTCTGACTCTTCTCCAATGTTCAGCAACATCAACCTTGCCACATCCAAGACGTTTACCCAAATGAAAAAGGCATATAAAATGAATTACTTTTTTTTAAATATCTGACCTGTTTCTGAAGCATGACTTCCCATAGCAGTGGTAAGGAAGGCCTTCTATATTGCACATCTCATAGGTAAGGGCATCACATCCAGAGCTAAGGATGTTGTATCTCCCCTATACTCATCCCTCATTAGACCACTAATAGAGTACAACTCTCCCTTCTGTATGTGCCTCACCAGATACCTGCAGAAGCTGGAGAGACCTCAGAGGTTTCTCAATAAGAAAATTCATGGCCATTAACACATGACCTACATGGACAGACTGAAGGCCTTGTCACTGTACTCTGTATCTTATAGGCTGCTGAGAGGAGACTTGTGCCTGGCCTACAGAGCAATCTTGGACCGTGCCGTAATGGAATTGCTGCATATCCACAAATTGAACAGGACAAGATTCACTCATTCTAGGGATCTTAACCTAGCCTGCAACATTAACAGGACATGCTGGAGATACCAATATACCTCCCAGAGATTGCCACTCCTCTGGAAAAAACTCCTAATTCATGTAAAACAGAGATTCTCAAAGACTCTAAGCCTAACTTAGTCAACTGGATGGGAGACAGTAAATTTAACCTGGGGGTGCCACCTGTGTCCCTCTTGGATAAGTGCAGTCTGTGCTGATCATAGACTCATGTTGAAAATATAACCCATACAACTTGGTCAATAAAGGAACAAATGTATAGCATAGCTAGGCTTATAAAGGCCATAGGGCCAATAGCCTAGTAACCTCCTATGAACCTATGACTTTTCCCTAAACTAGACTATTGCTGCTTATTGTTCTTAGAAACTCTCAGAATACTAAACCCTAATAGAAGACTCTACTGAGTATCTACCAATTTGTTACACTTGATAGCCCTTACATTCACAATTGACTTTATCACAGTGACAACACCCTCCCAATGAAAAAAGCCTTCACCTCCTTCATTGTACAATAATCTATAAATTTCTTTGAAAAATCTCTATTCACAACCCAGTCGTAACTTACAGGCCTTAATTGTGGTTTACTATCAGTAGAGATGCTTTCACATTACATAGATCATCATTCTTCCTTTCCATCTATGACTGTGTCTAGCCTTACAGTAGAGGTGCTGTCACATTACATAGATCATCATTCTTCTTTTCCATCTATGACTGTGTCTAGCCTTACAGTAGAGATGCTGTCACATGACATAGATCATCAGTCTTCCTTTCCATCTATGACTGTGTCTAGCCTTACAGCAGAGATGCTGTCACATTGCATACATCATCATTCTTCCTTTCCATTTATGTCTATGTCTACACTAAACTTGCTCTAGTAGTCTTGAATTCCATTACTACTACTTTCAGATCCTAACCCCTTTTACTACTTTGTATATATACTATACAGCAGCATCTTAATTTTTTCTAAGGTTTTGCTTCCCTAACTGTGAAACATCCACCCCCTCCTTTCAGTCTTCAGTATATTTTGTCCCATTCTAGCAGAAGTGCCCTTGCACTAGATAAAGTAGAAGGTGAGCAGATGGAGATGCCATCAGCAGTGTAAGAATTCACAACCCAGTGTGCCTTGCGTCTTGCAATTTACAGTGGGGTGGGATATTACTTCATCATGTCTGATAGAGGGATTGACTTGACTACCAGCACAAGCACCATCCAAGTGTTTCTCAATCTATCATATCATCGAATGTAATTTGTCAACAGTCAACAAAACTTTTAGTTCCCACATATATAGTCTTGCCATACAAGATGCATCACTAATGGACATTTGAAGTAAGACCTAAATCTTCCTATTGTAGCAGTTTTCTAGGAGTTATGGGAATTTTAAGGCAACTGAGTCTCACAGTCATTCACACCTTGCCAGTATCCACCCCCATCAATGAACCCATTCCTCATAGAGGGAATGTCCCAATAGGTTGGGGTAAAATTGTTGGTACCCATCAAATCATCTAGCTATAATTTGAGGGATGATGCTGTACTGCATGGCTTAACCAGCAGATGCAGTCAACCTCAGAGGTGGGGGAGAAAGTACACTATGAATTCATCACTTCATTTCATTTGACTTATCTGCCAGTGGAGATTTTTGGTCGTGGTTATGTTATTTGTAGAGCTGTTAGACTAACTGGAGATCCAGGATGACTAGGTCTGTACAACATAAGGCAATCCATAGATCTCCACTCCAAAGTTTATAAGATACTAAATAAAGGAATAGTGCTTCTAGCATCCCATGGTAACTCAAGGCCTTTAAGCCAATGATCTTTTTTTAGGAACCTCTGGGGTCTTTCTAGTTATATTTAGTGAGGTGCAGCCCAAAGAAGGTGTTCTAAATAATTTGCCAAAACAATGACGAATATAAGGGAAAGATGACCTATGTATATATTGATGATATTTCTTTGGTATATAGCTATGCTAACATAGAAAGATTTTATCATTACTGTTGATATTACTGCTTCTCCACAACAGTACGACAAACTTCTGGGACAAAACTTGCAACTAAACTTCGGTAAAACAGTTTGAAGAGCACCTTTGCAAGGGATGAGGAAACTATTATTTATCTAGGTATGTTATCTGGTACCATGGAATAAATGTTTTTGATGTTATCACCTTCAGTACATGGTCCTCTGTGATAATGGGAGAGCAAAAGATTTGTGGATTTTTACATTTTGGATAAATGTCTTGGTTAAAGTTATCACTGAATTTGCTTCTTAATATATTGGCAATATATACTAGGTCTGAGTTGGAGGTACTACTTTGAATGAGTTCAGAGCAATGTTTGCTCTTGTTCCTCAGTTTCTTAATGCAGCTAAAGAAGGATTTATCATGCACCTTATTTTTAGACACAAATTTGCATTCATGGTTTGCTTTAGTATGCCTAATAATGTTTTTCACACACTTGATAATAGTTTTGATACTTCCTTTGATATGAGGAATTTTGGATGTACTATATAATTCAATATTTTTTTCCTTTTGTTATAAGGTTTATTTATATTTTTGGAGCACTATTGTATTTGTTTTTGAATTCCCCATTATATATTACTGAGGGTGAGACTACCAACTTAATGTGTTAATCTAATGGGTGTATATTTCCTTTGGGAAACTATCTGCTATGTCAGAGCTGATGCTACTAGTAAGTGAATTTTGAATTTTAGTTATAGAACTAAATAAGGTTAGTACATTTAAAATCTTTGAAGATATTTGCAGCAAGCAAGAAATCTGAAGGTGAATAGGCCAAGTCTTATAAATGTATGTATATATATATATATATATATATATATATATATATATATGTACATATATATCCCATTCACATTGCCGAAAGTACAGTTCTCCGAACTATATTTTGCCTAGACTATAACTCCGAATTTACACTTCTCTGAAACGGCACTTTGCAATTACACTGCAGTATGTATGAACAAATATACTGTTGTGACTGTAGTGTGATCGCGGAATTAGTATATATAATTAGCAGGAGGTGTGGGGGTGCAGGGGGCTTGCCCCTCTACAAAAATTAGAGAAAACTAGTTAATGTGATTTAACTGTTTTCTGTTTTGGCAAAGTGCTGTTTTGGAGACGTGTAAATTCAGAGTTATGGTCTCGGCAAAATGTGGTTCAGAAAACTGTACTTTTGGACATACATACATATTTGTTTATTTATTTATTGTATTTGATTACCAGGAATGTCTGACCAGGATAAAACCCATTTACAGAGGAAGCCCAGGTAGAAAAACTCCAGAAATTGTAGTACATTTAATATATAAAGCCTTTTTATAATACAAATTTGGAACTGGAATTTTTAGAAAAAGGTAGGAGCAAATTACACAGGAAAAAAAGGAAATTGTGGGAAATATACATGCAGAGGAGGAACAAGCTTTATAAGAAGGCAGGATTTGAAGGAGCTATGTAACGTTTGACTGACAGTGACTGGAAAGATTATAAGTGATGCATAATGTTTGCCACTACAATTATGTCAATATGATTTGTGATGTATAATGTTTGTAACTAAAATTATGTCAATATGGTTTGTTTTCTTTTATGTAAATGTATGATCACCTATGTCATACGTGATAATTTAATAAAGATGTTTCTTGTTATAAAAAAAAAAAAAAACTCCAGCAGAACACAAATTGTATATAAGACATAGTAGTAACTGATACAACCTTGGCAGGACATTGACTATACATGAAATGTAGAAGTAATAGATATGAGGAATTCCAGCAATAGTGGGTTAAGCATAAGAATGGTTTGATACCAAGTGAAAAAATATACATAAGTATAGCAGTGCATTGTTTTTATAACATCAAGTACTATGTAAAGTGCGTCTGTGATTGCAGAACTTGTGTCATACGCAATGGTTTGGATAGTAATAGCGAAGGGAGGATCAGAAATGCCATACCCTTGAATATAAATTGGGTAGCATAGAATGATTCCAATACTAGTGTAGACACATGATGGTCAAAGGCCAAGTCATTGTCTACATATGTTGTCAAATCCCTGACTACTGTGTCCACTCTTAGGGTTGTGTTATCAGTGCAGTAATTTGTGGGCGCAGCTGCCTTACTGAAAGATAGTATTGTTGATGACTTGGCATTGAGTTTAAGACTGTGAATCTGGCAGCAGGATTTCTTGGAGGGTATTTGTGCCTTGGAGGGATGCAATGACTGCACCTAATTTGCAATTGTCTACGAACGTGGTCAGCCAGAGGCCTTTGACATTGTCCTTGACATCAGAGAAGCAGATTTATCTGCCACTGTTGAATCAGGAAATACGATAGCATGACTGACTATATTTTATCTTTTATCTATTTTATATCATTATTGTGTGTGTGTGTGTGTGTGTGTGTGTGTGTGTGTGTGTGTGTGTGTGTGTGTGTGTGTGTGTGTGTGTGTGCAGTTCTTTGTTTTTGTTCTTTGGTTTATATCAAAGCCAATAAAAAGATTGATGTAAAAAAAGACCATTTCTTAAGTTAGATTTTAATTTATCACGTGATTCTGCAAAATGAATCCCTTTCTACTTTCAGAGAAAATTTGTTTTAGTTAGCATCCTATGTAAATATTAACTACTAATTTTTCTCTTTATTTCCTATTAATAGGATTTTGAGTTATCTCAATTTAGACTTGCATCATTTTATATTTAATTCATTACAACAGTGTTTCATATGCTAATACACATCATAGATTGCCAAGACTTTCAAGCTGGTAGGCCTGGGATTTTTCATCCCGAATGACCCATTTTCAAGCAACTATTGTAATCACTGAAGGACTTCATTCATTTAGAGTGTGCTTAACTGAAAAATTAACTTTTAATAATAGTTGACTTAATGCATTTAGGAAAAAATACCTACACTGGTTTCCTTTATTTACTGGCATGTCCTGCCTACATCATATGAGCCATGGAACATTTCAGTGGTGGCTGGTGACTTCAAAGGGGGGCTGCAGGAGACAGCTGAATGGGTTGGGTCAATGGGGATGGATGTGGGCAACTAGAAAGGGAAGGAGCTAAGATCAAAACCACAAAAACTGTAACTTTAATTAAATACGCTGCCCTGGGTGCCAAACCATCATTATGAGAGTCCAATCAAGAAAAAGGGAAAGTGTAGAAGAAAAACAATAGTTCAATCCATTGGCTGCATGGCAGCTTAATTAATATCTAGATGGAAACAAAAAGGTTGTGAGGCATGAAAAAATAAATTAATTTTTAAATACATTACTGGAATGCTAGTTAAAATCAAGTATAAAAAACAAGCAGCACTCAACTCAAACCACTTCTCCTTGCACTGCGGTTCTAATTATAATTTATATTCAGCTTTATTAAAGTACCGAGTAACATGCTGAAAGTAGCAATCTCTGTGATACCCCCACTTGTAAAAATGTTTCTTATCCAAAAAAGACCTCCTGCCTGAGAACAACTATCTACTTGTTTCATGGGGAAAACATGATCAAAGTAAAAAATGAAAAGCAAACAGGAAACAATCTCAACATACATTGCTTAAAGGATTACTGCACAAGATATGGACCACACGTGATAGATTGGCATTCTGTTTAGTTTGCAGGTAAAGCCTGTAATGAGCTCTTAAAATAATGTAATCCTGTCCTTTATTACAAATACTGTCATATGCATTTCAATACCCAAGGCTTATATGTTATCTAGTTATGTAAGTATTCTCTGCATGGCAACAACAGAAAGGCTTTCAATGTTGGCAGTTCGTTAACAGTATGCTTACTAAAACTTACTTGCATCTTACAATCTCAGACAAGCTTACCACATGGTCATTAAAACATTGCTACTTAAACACAGAGCAACAGGCACTTTCTGAATAATAAGCATAAATCAACAGTATAAAAATATGACAGAAACGAGAACATTCTACAAAATCAAGGACAGATGAAAAGCCATTGTAGTACTTGTGTCTACCTTGGATGGGTGATAGTCTGCACATTTACACTGCATAACTGTTCCTTGCCTTGCTTGGACACATCCAGAGTCACTACATAGGGGAGTGGGGTGCAACAAGTATGTCACAATTTGAAATGTCTCTGGCTGACTGCGATGGCCCTGACACATTTGTCATATCTCTCAACCTCAGAGCAAGAAATCTGGACAAAGCCATACATAGAAGTGGGACAAAGGCACAAAAATAAGGACAGTTTTTAAATATTGCTCTTGTAAACTTAGAAAGATAATAGAATAATAGGTTTTGCATTAGTATGCATGTTCTGAAGGGTATGAAATCTGAAACTGAAATGTCTGTCATTATTTTCTAACTTTAGTTTTTAATGATTTGTCACTAATTTGCCAAAAAAACACAATTTTATGAAAAATGGACTAAAAATATGATTCAAAAATATAAAATAGCCACACAGTACAGCTGGGAACCTGCAAAGAAGGGACACTTTTTTAATATTAGTACTGCTAACTTGAGCAGCTGACAAAATAAAAGAATCTACATGCATTTCTGAAATAAAAGCAATCTATAACTGATTATTACAGTTATTTATTAATTGTAAACCCTTCATGTTTTCTTCCAAAATTGCCATTTTGCGGAGAGATTATTAGGGGAAGAGCAACATTTTGAGCCAAAATCGGGTACAGTTGAGAGGTTTGGATATGCCTAATTCTATAAAGCAATTTATTTGCACGTACCTCTCAACCTATTAATGCAGGAAATCTGGACAAGGCCAAATATATTGGGGGAACATATAAACAGTACTAAAAATTGCTCTTGTATAAACTGAGACAGTTGATAGAATTTTCCTGAAGGTTATGAAGTCTGAAACTCAGTGTCTGTCATTATTTAGTGACTTCATTTCTAAATGATTTGACAGAAAACCAAAAATTTTATGAGGAACAAACCAAAAATAAGAAGCAAAAATCTCTTCATTCTGCAAAAATCTGGACAATTGAGAGGTATAGTTCAGCCGGGGCTGTCTGAGTTTGCTGCCCCCCCTCACAAAATCATGGTGGAATGGAGCCCCCCCCCCCTACAGCCATTCCAATGAACCATTACTTTGCTATTTCACCCCATTTACCATAAACACTAACCGGGAAAAGCTGAAAAACAAAAACCATAAACACTAATGTGCATACTGCTTTACTTCTGCGATGATTTGGACTTCATTTGAAAGTTTTCTTTTGCATTTTACAGTGCAAACACTAATAGATATCATATCTGCTAAACAAAGCAATGCAGTCTCACAATGAAAACAGACTTAGCATTAAAACTTCTCTGCCCTTGAAAACTCACATTCACTGAAACAGCATTGAAACCCACATTCAAAGAAAATACATTTTGCCAGTGGCAGACTAACTTTGGGTTTGGACTGTTTTCAAATCTAAGGCCCCTTGCACACGAAACATACACATGCTCTTTCATACATCTTCCTGATTGTATTAAATTATATTCCTTGTACAATACAGTACAGTTTTAGAGGGTGTTTTAAATTTGTTTTGAAATTTTTCCAGTAAACAATGAAATAAAATGCATGCACCAGTAATGACAAAACTGCCCATTTCAGAACATTTCCATCATAAAAGTTTACTCAAACTTCTACAGTCCACCAGTATCAGTACATATGCACAATCTCTGAAGTAAAAGTCATCTAAATAATTCCACATTAAAGAGATCTGTAACTAATGAAGAGGCTGCTGCTAGCAAACAACTTTGTATTTCATTGTTTCATCTACAAATAAAGTGCCCGTTACCCTTGAGGAATAAATTGCCTATCTTACACTAAAAAAATGATAAGCTAGCAATATTGCAATAGGGAATGGATGGCAAACTGATAACAGGTTCATAGTTACTAGGTATCTTCGTCAAAAAGGAGTGCAGCATCCACCCCCTTTGCAAAGTACAGTATCAGCAATGCATCTATCTACTGTGGGAGTAGAACCCACAGCCTTCTGCATCAAAAGCAAGCATACTACCTGTTGTGCTATTAACAAGGCAAGCAGACTCAGCATAAGCAGCACTAAACTTTTGCTCCCTGCAGCTCTCAGCTTCTTGTAAAATCTACTCACTCAGCTGTATCTCTGAACTTTGCAGCACAAAGAAATCTGGAAAAAGACAAACTTTATTGTGGGGGGGGACAAAAGCCCAAAAACCAGGGACACATTTTAAACATTGCTTGTATAATGTTGGAAAGCTGCTAGAATAAAATATCGTGTTACCACCATACATTTCACTGCCAAGCCTTAAACCCAGGACCCTGTGCAAAACAGTCAGAGCAACATACCACTATGCCAAATCAGCTGTTTTGTAAAAGAGGAAGACGGAAACTTAAATGGCTATCATTTAGTGAATTCAGTTCTCACCATAGCACAGATGTCAACCTCTTAGCACAAAACACCTGAACAAAGCCAATAATGGGTGAACACAGCCCCCAAACATTCAGTGAATTCAGTTCTCACCATAGCTCTCAATCTCTTAGCAAAAAAACACCTGGACAAAGCCAGTAATGGGGGAATATAGCCCCCAAACATATTCAATGAATTCAGTTATCACAGCTCTCAACCTTAGCACAAAAAATCTGGATGAAGCCAATAACGGGGGAATACGATCCCAAAAATAGGGATAAATTTCAAATATCCATCTTATACACTTAGAAAATTGCTAGAATAAAAGTTTTTGCGTTACTATACACTTTCTGAAGAATATGAAGTCTGATATTCAAATGTGTGTCATTTTTAACATTTATTAACCAGGAAAGTCTGACTTGGAACAAAAGCTAATTTTTAGCAGAGGCCTAGGGAGAAACACTCCAGACAGACACATGTCTTTGCAAGATGGGAGGACACTAGAGGAAACAAACACAGGGAGGGCATACAGAGTCCACAGAAAAGGTAAGGCACCCCAGCCAAGAATCAAACCAGAGAACCTGTAGCTGTCAGGCAACAATGCTACCACTGCACCAATGCACTACCAGCTTTGCAAGGACACAAATACAGAAACCACAGATTTTATGAAGAATAGAACAAGTATGAGGGAAAAATCTGCAATGTTTTTACAAATGGTGGTGGGTAGGGAATTCAGGCTCCTGCCACCTGGGCTCAAGGTACAGGGTTCAAGCCTTATTCTCTACCCACCACCATGTAGCACCTGGGCATTTCACACACACACACACACACACACACACACACTGTGAATCCAGTACCTGTCCTCCACAAAACGGCCACCAATCCTCTGCAGCTAAGTCCACAAAACGGCTGCCAATCCTCTGCAGCTAAGTCCACAAAACAGCTGCTGATCCTCTGCAGCTAAGTCCACAAAATGGCTGCCTGCGAGAGATGGCTAGACCCACAAGAGTAATAGGCTGGAGCCTCTTTCCTGTGGGTGATGCAGTCCGGTGACCTTTTGGTCTGTGCGGTCATCACTGCATAGACCTCTGGGCTGGAAGGGCAGAGTTTCCTGCCTTTCCTATCCGGACTGCCTAACAGAGCAGTCTGGATCTTTGGAATGAGCATGCATGTGTGCATGGAGTTCTCAGAAACCATGCACGCATGCGTGGAGTCTGTGAATTTTTTTTTTTTATTTTATTTTTCAAGTTTATTGTACAGGTTTATTGTACAGGTGGGGGGCTGCAGTCCTGCAGTCCTATAGCACGAGCCACCCCTGGAACATTTTAGAATTTATATCTGGGATAAATAAAGATGTATGAAAGTTTTTTTTTTTAAGTATATAGTCTGTACTAGAGGTGTTGCATTTAAAATGAGCCCCTTGAAGATTTGTGTTCTAGTTTATAAAGTCTGGGGTTTAGAGGAATTCTAAATTATAACAGTACCTTATTTTAGCATTATCAGCAATTTTATTTAAGACTTTTTAGAGTTTTGAAATCGCTTGGCCATATCATTAAATTTCCTGGCATGATTTGCATGTTTATATTCAGTTCATGGACCCATTCTTTCCTTGTTAACAGAAAAATTTATTAGTGACGAACTTTAAAGTATCTAAAAAGGTCAATTTACATATGGAACATTCCCTGACCAAGATTTATACTGTTCCACTCTTCCTTTATTATAATACTGAGACCAAGAATATAAACCTTTCCTGGCCTATTCATTAATGAATGTACCTACCACAACCTCTTTAAACTCTGATTTACAGGTGGCAAGGGCAATATATTATTTGCAAACATTTATTTCTGTAACCCATAATCCTGAGAAAGCTAGCTTTATATAATACACCATACATTATTTGACCCTTTTTTATAGCCTTCATTAAAATTATATTTAAATGAGGAAAATAACGCTTTTGCCTTGCCTACCTCTCTTTAAAGTGAAAAAACATCAGTGATTTTCATTTCATAGCATAACTGCCTCCTGATTGTAATCTATCATTGCCATAGTTCAGCTTCTTTTATCAATGTCTTTTTCCTCATAAAATAACTGTCTTGGCTTTGACTCATGTTTATTATTCAGGGCACTCTTTTATACATGTATCAAACAGTTAATTGTTCTCCCTTAATTATTAATATATTACATGTATGTCAGCTATTAATACATTTGTCTTCTTGTTTTTTATTAATTTACAGCCAGATTTTTCTTTCTATTCATATGCAAGTGTATCATTCTCAGCAGACCTGTCCACTAGTCGGCAACAGTTTAGGACTGTCTTTTCAGCTCTGGTCCTAATCATCTGTAATAGCGCCTCTACAGCCTAGACCTCACCATACTATGTAGAGTACAGATGTTGTGTCCACACCACAGTGGTAATCTTTTTAATACTTGTTACATGATTGCTTCTTAAGGCAAAGCCCTAAGATTGTTCTTTATTTTTTATTTTATTTTTTACGTGACTACTATTCCTTGACGATATTCACAGAGTAACCATTAATGAAACTTACTACACATTTTATCTATCTATCTATCTATCTATCTATCTATCTATCTATCTATCTATCTATCTATCTATCTATCTATCTATCTATCTGTCTATCAAGAGAGAGAGTTTAACAAATTTCTTTAGCTTTATAAAATTATATTGATATATTCTACAATAAATGTCCATCTAAATCTAATGATTTGTGAATATTTTAACTTATTAACCTGATAAATAATTGTCTTTAAGTCTTCTTTCAGTTGAACAGTCCCTTTAGATTGTTAATTTAAAGAAAATTAAACCTTTGATACTGCAGTATAACATGCCTTTCAACAATCATATCAGGATAACCTGCTTTGCTGTAAATCTACATTGTACAGCAGAAATCAGCTGTCATGTTTTTCCTTAATGAAAAGCATGAAAAAGAAAGTAACCAGCACTTTATCACAGACGGATGAACCCTAGTGATGGCTCTGATTACTGTTTGGTAGCCTGAGGAGAGCTGGTAAAGCAGGATAGATATGCCCATCCCAGAGAGGGAGGAAGTTCATCTACATGTTCCCTGTAGGGTCCTGTGGTCCATAGAGGTTCATAGCTTTTGGGTGCAACAGGAGAATATGGAGGTGGGGGGATGAAGGGGTGGACCATAAACTTAAAAATGTCTCAGTGGAAGCAGTCACTGGCATGACCCCCCCCCCCCACGGATGCTCTAAGTTTTCATACTGGTGGCCCCAGCCTTAGAATGAAGACAGTCCAGGGGGCATAGAAGCAGCTGATAAACTCTGACAGGTGGAGGGAACTGGGGTAAGCTAGAAAGAATGAAACAGATAGGGAACAAAAAAAAGCATGAAAAAGAAAGATATGTATTTTTGGTTGGTACAAGTGCCCCCTACACTCCACTAATAACCAGGAAATACTTTTTCTTTCTTTCTTTTTGGCTATTGGCCCTAGGGCCTATATAAGCTTAGCCAAACAGTACCCTGGCTTTTGCCACCCAAGAAAATTATTTTCCTGTGCCCCTGCCAAGCAGAGCCATAGAGGTGATCCAGGGGGTGAATTGCCTATTAACCATCCAATCATCAAGATTTTTCTTGAAGAGTGCTAATGAGGAGCTTTGTTTGAAATAGATAGGTAGTTTGTTCCAGAGTATGGGAAGTCTCTGGGACAGGAATCTATCCCTCCAGCATGTTCTGTTTATTGTGGTGACAAGGTTTAGGTCCCTAGAGCATGTAGCTCAGAGGTATTGGGATTTCTTTAAGTGGAGCATATCCAACAGCTCTGGGTTTGACATAGCTTTGTATGTTAGGCAGAGATCGCCTCTGAGTAGGCGATATGCGACAGAGTAAAGCTGGAGTTTTTTGAGACGGTCTGCGTAGGGCATCTGTTAGAGGCCAGTAATCCTCTTTGTGAGGTATTTCTGTGGCCTTTCCAGCTGTTGTAGATGTCTTGTGAGGTACATACCAAAAGGGGTGTTGTACTCTATAATGGGTCTAATGAGTGATTAGTAGAGGGGAACAATGACCTCTTTTTTCCTGGATGAGAAACTTTTTGTGATGAGGTGTGCCACGTAGAAGGATTTCCTGACTACTTTGGCGATGTGATTATTAAAGGAGAGACTACTGTCCACCTGTGTCCCAAGGTCTCTTATCACACTTTTGGTGTTAAGTAGACTACCGCCTATGTGGTAGTTCACGGGTACAGAGTTTTTACCAAAAGGGATGACAATGCACTTTTTGGCACTGAGCTTGAGGCCATGTCTTTGACACCAGGCATCTGTCTCAGTGAGGCCCTTTTGTAGGATGTCCACATCGTTAGGAGTTTTGATTATAGTTTCTAGTTTACAGTCATCTGCAAACTTTGTTAGCCAAAGACCTTCTGTGTTAGCCTGTACTTCAGAGAAGTAGATACCAAACAGGAGAGGACCCAGGACTGAACCCTGTGGTACTCCACTTATCACTGGTCTGAAGTTGGATTTATATATATATATATATATATATATATATATATATATATATATATATATATACACACATATACACACTCACACACACATATATATATATATATACACACATATACACACTCACACACACATATATATATATATATATACACACATATACACACTCACACACACACACATGTACATTTTAATTTATGGTCACCCACTCCAGCTTACCATCATGGCAGCAAACTAATACCATTAAACTCAACTCTTCTCCTGGGGCAAAATCTCTTTTAAACAGTCTGTTTCTCAAGTCCAGAGTAATGCAGTGTAATGTTTGCACACAGCTAGGGGGGAGGGGTGAAGAGCCACAACAGTTTATGTAGCCCACCCCACCAGATATGTTGCAGAATGAGGCAGAGCTAGCTCTGAGCATATCTTATTCACTCCTTATCCATACCCTCCTTCATGTTGATTCTCCCAGCTTTTGTCTGCACTCCTTTGCTCAAACCTAAATCCTAACTAGTCCCCCATCTGCCTGTCATATCACATGAGTGTCCTCTTTCTGACTTGCCTCTCAGTAGTCATTTGACACTCCTGGGTACTGGACTGACCCTAACTGGCAGTCTAATAATTATCTGACACTCAGGGAGGGGAAGGCAGGACAGTGTGATCTGTGACAAAAACTTTCTCCTTTTCTTGTTGATGAAATTCCTGACTGCTTAACTTCCTTCTTTTCTGGATGACAGATGAAGCTTAAATAGTGCATGTTCCATTCACTTTAAATATTTTGTGCTAATCCCACTCAGATACATTCAAAGTATGCAAGAAATTAGTCAGTAAAATATTCTAACAGTCAACCTTTTGTTAGGTCTGCAGTACAAACGTGCAAATCATATGAAGTCTCGTAGTAATGAAACAAAAGAACGGAGTCATTAAAAGTTAATTTCAAATATTTTCTAATTTTCCACTGTTTTTTTTATTATTAATCCATTACAGTATTTCAGCATATAGTGTGTGAACATAAAATGTCTTCTAAAATGTTTATTTTAAGACAGCAGGAAATTACCTTGAGGCTTTCTGCTCCTGCTTTTGTGGAATTCAGGCATGTTAAGACGTGCAATCAGAGGAGCTATAAAAGTAAGGCTAGTGAGATGGGAATGTTTTGGCATACTTGAAAGTTGAATAAACTCAAAAACAGCTGCCAGCTTTCGTCATTGCTCAAAGCATAATAATTAAAGAAATTATTGTTAAAGATGAGATCACCTTAAGCAGGTACCAATGTGCCAAAATAAACATAAGGCCTCAGCGCAGCCGGAAAGAGTGAAAAATCAGCAATTATAAAAATAAAGGAGATTGCAAAATACTCTCAAATAATATAGAGAGGAAATAAAGAATTATAAACCTACACAGAAACTGTATACATTGGTATGCATGCATGTGTAGGTGTGTTGTAAGGGCCGATTACTATTTAATATATAAATAAGTACTGCAATGGCTATATTAATGTGTAAATAAATTTATGTGAAGCATGGGTACTGTCAGAAAGGTTACCTCAAGGTGTAAAACTCACAGTAACCATGTTCGATTCAAAGACTGCCCTGTCACAGTGCTTTAGAACAAAAGGCTGGGAGCACTACGGTGGGCTGTCTGTGTGACTGTGATAAATGCTAATGAGGCATTCCAGAGGAGAGGTGTATGCTAATTAGCATAGTGCCCCCCCCCCCCATTCTGTCTCCAGTAAAGCATTTATGCTGTTATGTGATTGCTGTGTAAAGTAACACAGTCACTCTTGGATGCTCATGTTAATGAACACGGCCAAAAGCTCATGTTCACCCATCATACTAGAGAGATGTGCTAGGAAGTTTAGTGGTTAGATAATGTTGGGGTATATGTACATGTGTGTTTGTGTGTGGCTGAATGTGTGAATGTATGTGTGTGTCAGTGTGTGTCTGCCAGGGAGGTAAGTGATGAGTTGTGTGGGTGTGTGTGGAAGTGAAGGTGTGGGAGTAGTCATACCTGTATATTCCTCTTGACTAATGGGCAAATCCTGCAACATAGGGTCATGAAAACATTAGATGCCAGGGAAAAGTCCTTAATGGCCTTAATGACACATACCTTTGTGGAGGGGCTGAATGGGGAGAGCTCTCTGTACATCATTACCTTAGTAGCACTTTAACAAGACATCGGTGGGGGGGCACTAGACACCAGGGATCCACTATGCATTGTGCCTTAAAGGCACTTAATTAAAAAAAAAACAAATCATATTTGCAGCACAAAGTACATGGGCTCTGGGCACCAGGAATGCTTCTCTGCTGGAAAGGCACTAAAAAATATTCAAACTCCGCAGCCTCCCTCCTCAGGCAGAGGATATCAATCCTCTGTGCCACCACTGTATACCAGAGACATGTGGAAATAGTACTTGTATGTTTAAAAAAATGTGTAAAGTGAGAGGTGGGAAAAGGTTTCAAAGAAAGCAGGAACAATAACTCACTATGCCAACTGAGTTGTTAATGCAGCTTCTTTTTTTTATTTTTTTTTTTACATAATAAGAAGTGTAACGCTCTAATGTCTGGCACGAACCAGTACTTGTAAAAGTATGTGAGTTACGAGGGACAGTGGTGGAGGTTTCCGTACAAAGCAATGAGTAACACTAAATGACAGTAGGGAAATTATTTAAACTATTAGTAGTACTCGCTTAAAACAGCAACAACTTTAGCATCAACATGCAGTCTATGAACACTACCAAATTCTGAAACTCAAATGTTCCAGCATTCAACAGACTGAATAGAAGGATCCGTGATTTGAGGCAGGGACAAATAAAAAGGAGGAGATATCTGGAACATTCTAACAACCAACTCTTTCTGTCCCAAGAGTTAAGATACAATGCCACTAGTTGGACAAAACTAACAAAACAAAAACACACCTTATTATTAAGCCTTTATAAACGAAGCCAACCTTTAAATATTTGCGCTATAACAAATGGAGCTAAACAGACATCCCAGTCAGCACTTTAACTACGGATGCCAAACTTTTTGGTACAGTACAAAGGTAAAGTACATTTCCCTTTCCAATAAATAAATCATCAACCTTAAACAAGTAAAGCTGAATAATCACATTTTATTTTAAATAAATAAGTTAAATGATTTATTTTAGTTTCCTTTTTGCATATTTACTTAGAAAAGTAAAGCATTCAAATGTATCGAATATGTCCAGAAAGGAATCTAATATTTAATCTATATCGTGTCTGCTTCTGGATAAAAGATATAGCGCTGCTTACTATTTCTGACTTTTCAGTCCAAAATGGATCGTGTATCTTCTGGCAGTAAATGTTCAGTGACAGAATTATTAGTCATTCTGCACTATCACACACATTTGGGCAGATGACAATGAAGCTTGTTAAACTGTAATACATTTTCACAACAACAAATGCAGCATTTTTTTTTTTTACTTTTACCTCTTAAAAAGGCATTTACACCCACATTTTAAATGCTGTTCAGCTCCAATAAAACTAGTTTACTTGTTATGCATTTTTATTTACCAGGGTATTAAACATTATTTTAGTTTATTACAATCGTTCTCATAGTTTTCTGACTAATCTTCCCTATTCATATAGCTAAAATCTTTTATCTCCCCATTTACGGTTTCTTTTAGTTTGCCACTGATTGCAGGCCTTCTGGGAGGACTGTCTTGTCCTACAGTCCACTATGCCCTCAGTATGTTACTTCTCCCATTTACTATTACTCTTTCTTTGAAAAATTACTTCGTAATATCCAGACTGACTTTGCATACTTAAGCTGTTAGACATGCATTCATCTCTCTCATCTCTCTCTACTTTATTTATATTTCATTACACTGTCCCCTGATGGACTTGAGTACCACTGTTACATCTTCGTTTTCCTGACTGGTCTCAGATGACAATAGATTTAGCTCCTACATTTTCTAATGCCATTCCCTTTATTACACTGGTGGTCTTTCTTTATGCCTTAACTAGCTTTATATTCTTATTCTTTTTAAGTCACCAGAACTAAACACGGTACTTTAGCCATAAAGTGAGCAAGAATCTACAGAGACTTAATATAGCCTTTTTCTTCCTGGAGTCTGTCCCCATAAATATATACCTCAACAATTATTGTCACTTGATACAGCTGTCTCAGTTTATACATCATCTGTACATTTCGCAGCATTCCTCCCAGCTAGAACTGTATTTTGTGAGCATTAGATCCTTGGTGAAATACATTACTCTTCTCTCCATTAAAACTCAGATGCCACTTCTCTGCTCAGTCTTCCAGTCTATTCCGATTACTTTGCAGAATTACTCCCCAAAATCCTTTGTACTTTCTGTCTAAAGGTCACCCAAAATAGGTTGATCCAGCTCTTTGTTCCCCTTATAACATCTTTGACCCAAGTGATGTGGTACTAGAGCCTACCCCTGTGTGATGCCACTAAACACTTTATATCTGTATACTGCTATGGTTTAGGTGAAACTCTGATTTTAGGCCTTGGATTTAGCTTCATTTCTCCCAGATTTTCTGATTTTCTTCATAATGTCAGACCTGTATATGGGTGCATACCTTAATAAATAAACAAACTAAGACTTAATAGAGATTCTGAATCACCAATTATGTAGGGTCTAGTCTTTCTGACTCTCTATAATCAAGTTCTAGTACTATGACTTTTGTAGCCCAGCACGTGAGATGTATGTTTGTATGTCCTTTTGGAGGTCTCTCCCACTAAAATGTATCTTTGCTTTCCAAGTCAGACATCCAGGTTTCCTAGTTTCTCATGTCACACAAATTTCTCTCCTTGTGAAGTAGTACCATTATGTCCTCCTCCCTGTCATGTAAAATCATCACTATTGCTGCGTAATAAGCTGAAGAGCTCTGTCAGCGATCTGCAAGTATGTCTTTAATAACCTGCATGGCATGCTGGCTGGACCCTGTGGCCTTGTCTCTCCTTAACTTCCTTCACTGTTGAAGTTATCAGCAAAAAGCATTTTACATTTGCCTAAATTAACTTTGCAGATTTGCCAAATTCTCATATAAAGAATCATTTCTTCCTCATGTTTACTCTTCCTTTATCACTATTCTCTGGGTTTGTACTTAACTGACCCTATTCTCTGGATTTCTATTTAACTTTCTTACTGACTTTGTAGCATTTTGCATGCTCCTATTTGAGCTTGTCTCTTTTAAGGTATGAAATGACCATTCCTTTGCAAAGAAAGCCTTCTTAACCACCACAGTGAACCACTGTGAACACTATTTACTTTTGTTAACTGGGGTAATCTGACAGGGTGTTGGCACATTTTCAGTGGCGTCCCAGGGATGTGTAAGAGAGTAAATAGACAAGGGAAGAAAGCAAGTTTGACCAAATTAAAAGCATAACATATGAACATTTTACAAAAAGAAATATGTAAGGAATAGTTAAGTATATAGCACAGAGGGGTGAGGAGAAGTCGGTGAAGGGGAGAAGAAGAAGAAAAGAAAGATAGAAATAAAGAGGAGGAGAAAAGTGTAATAGAAGATTAGACCAGGAAGTATAAGGCATTAGATGGAAAAAAGTAGGAGAGAGAAGAAATGTTTTCTAGAGATAGAAAGGGAACATGAAAGATAATGAGTAAAGAGGACGTTAGATATAGCAAGTATAAAGGTAAGAGTAAAACAAGAGAAAGGGAATTAGCCAGGAGAAGAACATGAGCAAAGACAATTAGAATAGAGGTAGTCCTTTAGGAGCATTTTGAATTGAGGCAAGTTGGGATTGGATATTATGGCCTGAGGGATAGTATTCCATATTTTGGAGATATAGCTAGAGTATAGAGAGTCACCAGCTTTATTGCTGGACTTTGAGACTTGCAGAAATAATTTGTTGGATGATTCAAGAGTACGATTGTTAGTGTAGGGCTGAAGTATTAACTGAAGGGAGGGGGTAGTTGGATTGATGGACAAGTCTATGAGCCATTGTAAGCTGAGTATAAATTAAAAGATGGGAAAGTTCAAGCCAGTGAAGCTGATGCAAGGATGAGCAATCATGATATCTATGTGGAGAGTTGGTAGCTGTTATAACAGGTTTCAAGTTTAGATAGATCAGTTGGGTCTATATTACCTAATCGAAATGGCTAAACATTGAACGCCATTTCATTGACCACTAAATATCGAACTATCATTTATGCGAATGGCCAATTTACTGATTTTTTTTTCCTAGGGAAAAAATTGCTTAGCCATTGTCGTGAATTTGCCCTTTTCCCTATTGCAGTGCTATCTCAGAGTTGGTATATTTAGTTGGGGGGGGGGGCACATTCTCCCAGTTTGCAATGTTTGAAGTGGTGTGTCATTCCTGGTTGGCCAAGCAATTTTTCCATAGTAAAAAAAAAATCTGTGAATTAGCCGTTCGTGTAAATGGTAGTTTGATATTTAGTGGTCAATGAAACAGCGTTCGATGTTTAGCCTTTTTGATAAGGTAATATAGATCCTATCAGTTTTACTATGGTTAGTGAAAATGGGAGAGGTGTATAGTAAGGTGGAGAGAAGGAGAGTCCTGGCTAAATCTCATCTAGTTTTAGTTGTAAGAAAAGGCTCGAGTCTGTAAAGTGAGCCAATTTTAATATGAGTATTTTTGATGAACTGTGCTAAATGAAGGTCAAATTTCAAATTATCAGTTAGGACACCTAGTAATTTTGTATGAGGTATAGCAAAAATTATGGTGCTGTTGGATGACTGTATTTAAAATAGAGTAGAAGGATCACATGACTTACTGGGATAAAAATCTGTTGTGATTCTGATAGATATGATTCAACTGATGACTGTTGAGTAGTAGAAGCAAGCAGATTTAAGGAAGGTACAGCACAGATAAGAGTTGATTCATCTGCATATTGAACAACAGAGACTAAAGGTGCAGATGAATGGAGTCACCTGGTGAAAATGCTAAAAAGGAGAAGACCTAAAATAGACTCTTGAACACCAGAGTTCACAGGCAGAAGGGAAGACAGTTCCTGTTGACATTTACTGGCTTGCTGTTGGCTAGACAAATACCTATGAAACCATGCTAGAACAGAGGAACTAAGTTTAAATCTGGAAAGTTCATTGAGAAGTTTTTTGTTGAGAAACTGTATCAAAGGTTTTGGAAAGATCTAAGAAGATGGAAGACCCAAATTGATGTTTATTTCTATATTGGTTAATTGTGTTAGTAAAGCTAATGAGAACAGTAGTAGTGCTATGGTGGGAGGGGGGCACCCATGTTGAGTATTGGCTAAGAGGTTATTAGACATAAGGTAGTTTAAAAGCAGCTGATGGATACATCTTTCCAAAATTTTAGAGAGAGGGGGTAGGATAGCTATGGGTCTATAGTTAGAGAACTCAATGGAGTTCCTTCCCTATGTAGGGGAATAATATAAGATATCTTCCAGCTGGAAAGAACACAGTGTTCTGGGAAGTAGTGCTTGATTAGAATTGCAATGGGATAAGCAATAGCAGGAACAGCAGTTTTTAGGAAACCTGTGGGTAGATTGAGTTGCAAGGGGTGTGGGTTTAAGTTTGGAGAGCAGTTTTTTATGGTGAGAGTTTGAACAGGTTTGAAGGACAAGACGTTGCCATCATTGCTTGCTGAAGTTGGGGTAGTAGGAGGAGTACAGAATTGAGAATTAGTAATAGCATGAATGGAGTTAGTAAAGAAAGTGTTGAATTGTGCAGCAATGCTATCAGAGCTAATTGAGGGTGAGGGGATAGGAATAGAATAAATTCTGGGTTGAAGAAACTTTTTTTATAGAAGACCAGAATTTCTTGGGATTGTCATAATGCTGTTGCTGAATGGAAGTAAAGTATGACTTCTTGCCGAATTTTATTTGGGACTTAGCTTCATTACAAAGATGTTTATAAATATCCAGGTCAGATTGTCTGTTAGTGGTATGACACAGAGTTCAGGGTTTAACCCCTTCTTTAAGATTTTTGGTATGTTGTGTTAGCCACAGTGTGTAATTACATTTTAATGTAGCAGTTCTGAAAGGGGCTAGTCTGTTTAGGATATCTACAAAGGTGGAATTAAAACAGTCAACTGCAGTGTCAAGGGGAAGAGTTTTGAGAGGTGACCAGTCACAGTGGCGCAAAATGGAGAGGAAAGTTTGAGTAGTAAAGTATTTTGCTTCGAATGAGGTGGAAAGAGGATTGTCTAGGGGGATTATAATGATACCTGAGCATGTAAGTGGGGAAGTGATTGCTAATTCCATCTGGGAGGCACTCTGATTAGTAGAATAGTGAAGGTTTATTTATGAGGATCCAGTCCAGAATAGAGTTCCTATTAATGAAATTTGAAGGAATATCAGAGTTATAAGAGAGCCAGTCAGTATTGAGGTCACCCATAATGATAGTTTCTCAAGAGAAATTTAGGGAAGTCTAGTGTATAAATCTTTAAAAGTATTAAGGTTAGAACCGGGTGGAATATAAATAACAATTATAATTAGATGCTTATACGAGTTGATTTCCAGTTTAGTAAATAATAGTTCAGCTTTGCCAAAAGGAGGGTTGTTTACCTCAATTAGGGTAAGTTTAATAGTTTGTTTAAACATTCCTGCTACCCCTCTCCCCTTGTTCTTTCTGTCACATTTGTATATATTATAGCCAGGAGGAATGTCATTGCTCTTAATCTCTGCTCTTAGCCAAGTTTCGGTAAGTACGGTGATATCAGAGGTGTAATGGTTTAGGGAGGCATGAAGATCCTGGACCTTGCTGACAATGCTTCTTAGGTTCATGTTAAGTAGCAAAAGGTTAGAATTTTTATGAATAGGTGAAATGTAGGTAGGGAGAGGAATGGATAGGATAATTTGCTGATGAGGTCTCTTCTTTCCTAGTCCTGTTTTCACAACTTTGCCTGTGTTTTCGTTTTTAACTCATTCTTCCCCATGTTGCCTTTTTTCCCTAGCCCCCTTTCCATAGCTATTTTTTTATTTTTCTTTTATCAGCAGACTTTTTTCTCTGTGTTTGTCTCAAGTCTTCCATTTCAGTTTTCGAATATTTCCTTACTTAACATGATCTACTTGTCTGCATTCTTGAACTTTGATTTTGTTCCTTTAATTATTGTCCCCATTATTCATTCTAAATCATTTTCCCTAGTACCTCACAATGATGTCGGGAAGTACAGTTTAAGTTATTTTATCTGACTGAAGCATGACTCAAGCTCTATTTTGTCAGTATGCATTCTTTGACAGTTATAGCATTGTTCATATGGACTGGCAAGGTGCACACACACGTTGCAGCTATTTACTGCTCACAAAACTAAACACATACTACAACATCATTGCCACCTCATCCCCATCAAAACAGTATGGCCCAAAGTGATTCACTATAGACCTGTCACTGCCTATAGTGTGTTGTACTTTTCTGGGTAAAGTCTATTTTCCTCCCATTTCTCTCTCTCAGACATTGAAAACCACATATATACTACTTGCAATAAAAAAACAAAACACACAAACATACTCCAATCCTTGGAGACCTTAATATTAACTTCCTTGACCAAAACAGACACAATATCAACAGCCTTCATTTTGATCATAACCCATATCATAAATCTAGTACCAATAGCCTCCATGGTATTGTAATAACCACCCAACTCTTTTTTTCACATCCGCAACAGTATATCTCCAAACATTTACAAACACTGTGTAATAACCTTCAACAATTCCCTGAAGAAAGCAAAACTCTCTTTAATACTAAACTCAAGCTATACCAGCAACTCCCCAGTTGTTGAAACTGCCATAAGTATTAATTGGCTAATGTTTCTTACCAATTCTAATAAGGCTGCTGCTTTCCTCCTTGAAGCCCTACCTGCCATTCAAGGTTAGATATTCCCCAAAGCAATCCAGACCACAGAGGATATCATATCTCCCGTGGCTTACTCCACAAAACCAATAACTGTTTAAACAGCGAGATAGAGTCGTATAAATCTAGAAACAGATCCACTCCCCACAAGACCATAACACATGCATAGAGCTGTACAATAAAGCCAATTTAGTAATCTCCCTCCTTGGCAGCTGTATCTCCTGGTGCTAGATATATTCCTGGCTGGATAGCCTACACCCAAACTACAGCAAACTAAACTCCAAGACTTCAACCCTTGTATTGAGACTTGAAACTAAGCCTTTCTCTAGAGGGTGTTAAGAAATTTTTCCACCCTGCAATAAACTAAACTCCAAGACTTCAACCCTTGTATTGAGACTTGAAACTAAGCCTTTCTCTAGAGGGTGTTAAGAAAGTATGTACTTCTGCTACTAAACCCCTGTGTTGCTATAGATACTTAAAAGCCAACTAGGTGTTCAGTTGAAATCCAGCAGCCTACTTATTTACTATTTTTGTTTTTCTCATTTCCCCTCTGTTCCCTCTCTTTCTTCGACCTAGCCCTGTTTTGGGATCTGCATTAGGGGATATACGGTGCACCATAGCACTTGACCACAAGGTGGCTCCCTCCCTCCACTATCCTCTACTTCTTACATTCTGTTGTTCCTTTTCTCCTATATACCATAAACGCCTTACATTCCCTTTTTTGGGTGCTCCTATACTTCTCTTTATACATTACAGCTCTCCCCTCTCTGCTTATCCCCTGTCCCCTGTACTTACCTGCCATACTTCTCAATCAGTCCTCTGATAGGTTTTCTGCTCTCATCCTGCATTCCTGACTCTACCTGCTGCTACTATCCCTACTGGACTTCTCTCCACTGTCATTCTTCCTAGGCTTTATTGCTCTCTCATTTCCCTCGCTTCTATAGCCTTCTAGCTTAGGTGGTATCATCCCTAGCCTGTTCTTTCCTACTCCCAATTTTCTATTGCCCTCCACCTTCTATTCCTTCTTATTTCTACACATTTAAACTAGTCAGTATTATAACTTTCTACTTTCCCTCCCTACTGCAGACTTTCCGGTCCGCACCTGTACACACCCTCCCATGCCCCTCCCCCTCCTACCTAACATCCTCCTCTACTCTATAAAACCCCCTTGCCTAGGGCGCATTTCCCTTTAGTAATCTCCCTCCTTGGCAGCTGTATCTCCTGGTGCTAGATAGGAGCAGCGTCGGCTCCATATTCAAGGTACTTCTTGTTTGTTCATACGATATCGCTTTTTGTACAAACATAATTTTTCTGCTAATACATGCCTCTACTGCTAATTAATCATATAGGAGTACTCGCTTCTTAAATAATCAGGTTTAGTCTCCTATAAGAGTGTACTTACTTACAGCTAAATTATCTGTTGCCGTCTTCTACCTGAATGTGTGCAATATATGTAAAATGGTGCTTGAATGTGTTCTATATATGTCATCTGTGCTGGTTAGTGTTTAATTTAGTAGTCTGTTTTTATATTGTATTTAATTTAGTAGTCTGTTTTTATATTGTATTTTTAGTGGAGACTGTTCTGATTTTACGTACACCACTCTAACACGTGCACTGCTGAGTGGCGTTGTGAACTGTACTGGTTAACATTTAATTAGAACTCTGCTCTCTTTTGTATTCTTTGTGGACACTGATCTGATTTTCATACAAAATAAGAAAAGATAAAACGCCACTCTAGCACATGCACTGGTCGAGTGGAGTTCAATCGCTTAACTGTACCTGGGATATATTTGTGCAGAACCTGCTTCCCATTATCATCCCATATTGTTTAAGTACGTGTATTTTTTTATATGTCTGGTGTGTGCCGATCTGGGCTTATCAACCACGCCACCCTAACAATGCACGCTGGTCAGTCGGCATATCACTAACTCCCATTGCTATCTGTACTACTTATCTAGTAATAACACAGCGTGTTGGCCAACACTCCTCCTTATTGCCAGTCCAAATTTAATCTGAAATGGAAAGTGTCTACCCTAGCTCTATTATATTGGTTTGTTATTCAGATCTAGTCTCATAACCTACCGCACGCTTGGTGCGTTCGTAGTATTTCCTCATTTATAACACCTTTCACTGCACGTCCTACTAAGGTTTCTACGGCCTTTTGTCCCTTCTTTTCCCCGATTTTATATTAGGAACAGATGTTTATTTTTTCTTCTCTCCACTGTTAACATGTTTTTTAGGCTATGAAACCCACCCTTCAGATTATTTAGTACTAATATAGTTTTTGTTTTATGTTAAGCCTATTCTGCACTATATATGTCATTCAAAATTTATATCAATAATTTAGACTGTGTTGCTTTCCTTATTATGACAACTGCTGCCTAAATTGTTGCTAAAACCATCTGTGTGTTTTAATTCCTGCTAAACGTGTTTGTTACTGTGTACCAATGAGCTACTGTATTGCTTATTAAGTGTCATTTCTTCTCTGCTTTCTCTCCTCCTTTCTACAGTTTTTCCACCCTGCAATACCCCCTGCATCTATTCCTGGCTGGATAGCCTACACCCAAACTACAGCAAACTAAACTCCAAGACTTCACCCCTTGTATTGAGACTTGAAACTTGAAACTAAGCCTTTCTCTAGAGGGTGTTAAGAAAGTATGTACTTCTGCTACTAAACCCCTGTGTTGCTATAGATACTTAAAAGCCGACTAGGTGTTCAGTTCGCTCCCCTACCAGGAAATCCAGCAGCCTACTTATTTACTATTTTTGTTTTTCTCATTTCCCCTCTGTTCCCTCTCTTTCTTCGACCTAGCCCTGTTTTGGGATCTGCATTAGGGGATATACGGTGCACCATAGCACCTGACCACAAGGTGGCTCCCTCCCTCCACTATCCTCTACTTCTTACATTCTGTTGTTCCCTTTTCTCCTATATACCATAAACGCCTTACATTCCCTTTTTTGGGTGCTCCTATACTTCTCTTTATACATTACAGCTCTCCCCTCTCTGCTTATCCCCTGTCCCCTGTACTTACCTGCCATACTTCTCAATCAGTCCTCTGATAGGTTTTCTGCTCTCATCCTGCATTCCTGACTCTACCTCCTGCTACTATCCCTACTGGACTTCTCTCCACTGTCATTCTTCCTAGGCTTTATTGCTCTCTCATTTCCCTGCCTGAATGTGTTCTATTTAGGTTATCTGTGCTGCTCTACTGATAGTCTCTCGCTCCTCTTCTGCTCTCTGGGCTCTACCCACTCTGTTCGCCCTACGGGCTCACTCCGCTCCCCTAGCCTGCCCCCAATTACCACCCGCCCCCAGTACGTCTACATTTATTCCTCCCGAAACCACACCCGCTACCACACTACTCCAATCAACATACCACTTTCAAAACACTCCCTCTTTTTCCCCCCAAAACCAACTTACAGTCTACTCCCCATCATTATCTTACATAACCAATCCCATTCTATTCCCACCCCCAAACCACATCCACACCACTCTAATCCAACTCTCCATACACTAACTACTACCTACATAACATCCAGTTCCTATATACATACTATCTCCTATATACCATACTTCTCTACTTTAATACTAATACTCTATTTAACTCTTTCCCATCATGTTCTCTAAACACTCCTTCCTCTTCCTTTCACTATTACTACTCCTTACCTTATCCTCTTTCTACCATCTTTCCCAGCCCTCAATTCCCATCCACTTCCAACACTTTCACATAACTAAATCTCACAACTCACCTCTCTCACACTCATACTCTCTTATTTCACCCCATTTATACCCCTCTGATAACCTCCTTCTTTTTCAACACAAACTTATCAACTACCATGCTAACTCTTTCACCATAACTACTAGCAAAGCCCTCCAATTCACAAAAGAACCCAATCTCATCTCCTTGCTAACTACTCACCTAGACTTTTCCATACTACACCTGATAATATCTGGAGATATTCATCCTAACCCTGGCCCCACCACTACAACCACCATAAATAAATCCTTATTATTCACTTCCTTAAACTCCCAAAGTGTTGTAAACAAAGTCCCAAACCTTCATGCTTGGCTCACACACAATAAACCTGACATCCTCACTATTTCTGAAACCTGGCTAAAATCACACATTAAAGACTCTGAAATAGTCCCTCCAAACTACTCCATCATAAGAAAAGACAGAGCTCATAAAAAAGGTGGAGGAGTAGCCCTTCTATATTCTTCCTCCCTAGTAGTTTCCCCCTATAACAAACCTATTCCACACTTTAATAACCCTGAACTTCTCCTTACCCTACTACAAATCAATAATCATAAACACATTTGCATAGCTTCCCTTTATATCCCCAGGGATAATATCTCCACACTTGAACGTATCCTTTCCTGGCTATCCAGTAACATTAGTAATGAAACCATAATCCTAGGAGATGTAAACATTAACTGGGCCCTTATCCAGTCTCCTACAAACCCCATTAACATCAACCTCTACAATTTCTCACAATTAATCACTTTGGTAACTCAACCTGCCAAAAACCCCTCCAATGGGAGCATATTGGATTGGATTCTAGTCTCCCATCCTCACTATTTCACCAACAGTGGCACTCTTCCTGACCCACTTGGTGACCACATACCCACCTTTACCCACCGGCTTCCTACTATCCTTCAATGAACCCATAACTATATTACAATTCGTGACCAAAGAAACTTCGACCCAATAACCTTTTCAAACTCGCTACAAGCAATTAATTGGAATTGCTTAAAAACACTACCTCTAGACAATGCAGTCTCATATTTCAACTCTACATTCTTAAAATTACTAGACTCCCAAGCTCCCTTATGGGTAAAGAGAATAAAAACTAAATCAGCCCCTTGGCTTTCCAAAAGTACCCTTGCTACCATGAGACAGAGAGACAAAGTCTGGGCATGCTACCAAAAACATAAGACAGCATCACTCCTTAATGAATATAAAATGCTCCGAAATAAAGTAAAAAAAACTCATTATTTTTGATCGTCAGAACTATTTTTCTACACTCCAAAACCATAACAAAAACAACCCTCAAAAATTCTGGAAAGGGGTCTCTACTCTCCTCCACCCTAGCAAACCAGATACTCCTACCCCTGACCCTAACGCTCCAGAACTTGATTTAGCCACCCAATTTAATTCCTTCTTTATTGACTCTATTTGCAAATTGACCTCCTCATTCTCAAACACCTCCCTACCATCCAACACCACCTTACCCACCCCCACTCTCTCTACATCTACACCCAACTCCCCACCAACTAACTCCTCTACCCCCTCTTCTACACAAATTCTTTCCTCACTACCACCTCAAAACTCCCCCCTTCCTGACTGCACTCTCTTCTCATTAAATCCCATACCTACATCTACTATAAAGAAACTCCTTCAGAAATTGAAACCATGTACCAATGCTCCTGACAATATCCCTTCTTACTTTCTCAGTATTGCTGCTGAAACTCTTGCCTACCCAAATAGCATCTTAATTAACCGTTCCCTACAAGAATGCACAGTTCCCCAAATCTGGAAACAAGCCTTTATTATACCTCTACACAAAGGTGGTAACAATAATAACATTACTAACTTCCGTCCCATAGCCATCCTATCCCCCATTTCTAAAATCCTAGAGAAATGCGTCCATCTCCAACTCCTTCCTCACCTCCTAGACAACAATCTTATAACTCCCACACAGCATGGTTTCAGACTTAATCATAGCACCATGACTGCCCTCCTCTCCTTCCTTGAAATCGTAAATAAAGCCAGTAACTCTGGGCAAATTGTTTCCACCTTACTTCTTGACCTTTCCAAAGCCTTCAATACCATTTCACACACCCTGCTCTTAACTAAACTCTCCAAACTCTACCTATCCTCCTCCTCTCTGAACTGGTTCTCTAGTTATCTATCTAATAGAAATCAAGCGGTAAAATGGAAAAAAGCCACTTCTTCCTTCCTTAGCACCCCTACAGGAGTTCCACAAGGCTCCATACTGGGTCCTCTTCTCTTCAATATTTTTATTAATGACTTCCACAAATTGATCCCATTCTCTAGCATCATCCAATATGCAGATGACTCAACTATCATCTGTTCTGCCTCATCTATCACTACACTACAAAAACTTACTCAAGATGCCTTCTCTTCCACAGAGCTATGGATGCTAAGCAATCACCTGGCTCTCAATGCCACCAAGACCAAACTAATGTTATTTACTCCTTCCAAAGTCACTCCTCCCAACATGAATACATTCTTAATTACTAGTCAAAACAACTCACCTCTAGAATTAGTGTCAGAGACCAAACTACTCGGGGTCAAAATCGATGATCAACTTAAATTTAACTCCCACCTGCAAATAAACATCAAAAAAACACATCAAAAACTTGGCATGTTTTATAGACAGAATGCCTACCTCACATCTGTCACTAAAATCACTCTCTCTACTTCCTTCCTTATCCCCTCCCTTCTCTATGGCGCCCCACTACTAACTAATCTTCAGTCCTCACTAAAAAAACAGCTTACCTCCTGCTATAACAAAATTGCAAGATTCGCTACCAGCCATAAGTCCTCCACTCACCACTGTTTCTCCCTCCATAAACTAAAATGGCTAGAACTTCCCAATCAATCAACTTACACTCAACTAACTCTAGCCCATAAGCTTATTCTAAACCCCTCCCTCTGTCCCTCCCTTTCCTCTGCCTTTAAAATGCACCTACCTAACAGAGTTCTAAGGTCAAATAATCAAAATCTACTGGAAGTGCACAAACCTACTCATCCCCCAGGCAAAAACCTTCTTTCCTTCAGCCTCGCATGCCTCTAGAACTCCCTACCTCCACTCATCCGCACCACCTCTAACCACTCTACCTTCAAAAAGTCTCTTTTCTTGCATCTAACATCACAGTGGGAATGGTCTTGCTCCCACCCCACATAACTAACTCAATTTAATATCCTTCAATACCATATTCTATTTTATTTAGCTACTATGTTTGTTCTCTAAACTGTACTAAAGTCTACAATTGTTGTATTACTATCATGTTACTTCTCAATGTTTTAGCTATTATGACTGCTATTCTATATTGGATTAGTTTTTACTTTCATTGTGCCTACATAGTATTAATACTCTCTGTACCTAGATTGTCAATGTCTAATGTTGAATGTTTATTTTGTTTTGGAGCTTTTCTCCCCAGGACTCCATTGAAAATGGGTTCTTTAAGGCCCAATGGACTATCCTGGTAAACCAACTGCAATAAATAAATAAATAAAATTAACAGATCTGAAGAACCAATACTATCTACCCCTGTAGCATACAGTCCTCAACCTTCTCCAACTCCCAATCTGGGATGGAGAGAAGTTATATTAATGGTCATTCAAAAACTTATCACTCACTGCAACATATGAATTAGGTTTTTCAGTTCCCATCATGTAGACCACTCAAATCCTAAACCAGTTAAACCTTACATGCTCCCATTATACCTCAGGAATATCCAAAAAAAGGAGGAGAAACTTGGATTCAGAGTCTTACCAATTTAGGCCAATCAGGTTACAATGAGTCCTTCCATGGGTAATAAAGAGACTTGGTGACTTCCTCTCATACTACATTCACTATGTGTTCAATCTCTGTCTCTGTTTCACAACAAACTTGCCTCGAGGTAAAGAGCAATAATCACCCCAGTCTGAACTCAACCTGTCTGACCAGTCACACTTCTACCACACCTGGGCAAACTCCTCAGAAAGGCAACACACAACCAACCCATTACATTCATCTGCCAATACAACATTCTTTCAATCACATCCACATGGCTTCATAAATCAGTGAAGTATCCAAATAGCTCTCTCCACCATTGCTGACTCCATACTCACTAACTCAGACTAAGGTCTTTTTCCTGGAGTTCTCTCACAATGGTTCAATAGCTACCAGTTCAAAAGGACATGCTCTTTTAAATAAAATAACTGTCACCTACTGCTAGAGTCTCACAAATATCTATCTTCATCATTATCCTCTTTAGCATATTCCAACATCATCTTATATGATGATGACATTGTCTTTTACTACTCCTCCAACAACCAAAGTACCATTTTCCATGAGCTTAACTTTGAACCCTGACTACTTAAAAAAGTTAACAAAAAATCCTAAGAAAACCAAAATCATGTTTATGGCTCCAAACAAAATTAACCAAAAATACCTCCTCTGCCAACACCCCCTCTCCTATATTGCACATCTAATGGATCAAGTGCTCTTATTCAAGTACCTTGAGGTAATACTTGATCCAATTCTGAGTATGTCCTTATATGTTGATTATTTAAAAATCTGAACTCTAGCACATTGTCTAGAGGTGTGTCCAAATATCAGTCTGTTACTCCATTTGGGAGGAAAGTAATCTGTAAATCTGTGCTCCATCCCCAGAGAAAATGCCATACCTCTACTCACTTTGTGCTTCCTATAAAACCTCAAAGATCTACAAACCCTCTCAAACTTCTGTTTATCTCTCTTTTCTAAAAATGTACACCATTTTGAAACATTTTTGAAACACTTGATTGTGCTAATTGACTATTAGAGGAATAAGTCAAGTTAATATTTCTGTGCCTGATACACAAAACACTGTATAGTGAATCTTCATCCCCCCCAAGTGGCAGACTAGCCATTGGCGAGAAACCTTATCACCTTCGGTTACAAGCCAACAATGTCCAAGTGCTCACTAGACCTCTAACTTTTCTACCTTCTACAGCGCATGCTTTTTCTATTATTTCACCAAAACTATGGGATTCACTCCCGGCTGATATTTGCAATGGTGCAGATTACATTCTGTTCCGATCCCTGCTACTGTCCTTCTGACAGAACAGGTCTGCATGTAAACGCTTCAGCCACTCCACATAACATAAATATAGCCCTCCCATGACCAATCTGCCTCCCTCACTCTACTTGACTTACCTTTCAGCTAGGACCATTACTTCAGTCATATAATTCTATATTAAAATCCATCTGTGGTCCATACTCTTCTCTTCGCCAATATCTCCTGTCTCACTTTTATGAATTCTGTACTTTCTACCCCAATTTTTTCTTCTCCTGTCTCAACTTTATATCAATCCACTTATACAATGTAAACTTTTATATTATACTGCCCAATGTATTTTGTCTCTAGTAAGTATCTCTGTGTCTTACTTGCTTAAGACTCTCCCTACTTTTTGTTCACTATTCTCAAATACTGTGGTGGTGGTGCTGCGGTAGCGTTGTCACCTCACAGTTAGACGTTGCCCGTTCGATTCTCAGTTAGAGCGTCTTTTGCGTGGTGACATGCGGCCTTCCTTCATTGAAGGTTGTGCATTAGGCCCGGCAAGCCAGCACATAAAACTCTACTGTCAATCATTAGCTGACCGGAGTTCCGCTGTGGCGACCCCTAACCGGGAAAAGCCGAAAGACACAAACAAATTCTCAATGTATACATTTAGACCACCACCACCATTTGAATATCCTGTAATATCTTGTTTTACTATCTTTTACTACTGTTTTGTATACAGCAGCACCTGGCTGTAGTTAAAATGTGGCTTTCTGGGTCAGACACCACTACCCTGGTTACATACCTCTTATTTTCTTTGCTCGAGAATTTTGGACAAAGCCAGAAACAATACAGGGACAAAGGCAGGCAATAAATTGGGGACAAATTATAAATATTGCTCTAATTTAACCAAAAAGTTAAAAGAACAAGATGTTTTATATCAACGTGTTTTTTTTCTGAATAAGAAGCTTGAAATTCTAAGGATTAGCATTGTTGACTGCAGTCTGTTATTTAACATAGAGACAGGGCAAAAAATGTGAGGTAAAATCAGAGGCATGACAAGCCAATATGACAACAAATAATACTGAACCAACCTGAATCAGTCATTGCTAAAAGAAAACATTCCACCTGGAACATAAATAGTCATTCCACCACATTCCAGAATATTAGCACACGGACTGCACATATTGCAGTTTCTCATTATACCCTTTACCTTGTTACCAGGATGAGAATTAATATTACACCAGTCTTTTAAATTATTCTCTCTCTTATATACAGCATTAGGGCAATCTCCCAAGACACTATTTAATTCTTTGTCTCCCTTAATAAGAAACCAGTTTTTACACATAATGTGAAAATATCATCACTATTGTTTGTATAAGTTGAAATAAAAACTTAATCTCTCCCTTGACCCAATAATCAGCTCCATATTGGTGTTATAAGATGTCACATTATTATTAATATTCAAATTCAAAGGGGTCACATTATACTGTCTTGGGAGATTGCCCTAATACTGTATATGAGAGAGAATAATTTAAAAGACTGGTATAATATTAATTCTCATCCTGGTAGCAAGGTAAAGGGTTTAATGAGAAAGTGCAATGTGTGCAGTCAGTGTGTTAATATTATGGAATGTGGTAAAATTATGTTGGGTGGAATGACGATTTATATTCCAGGTTATTCTAATTGTAATACTAAGGGAGTTGTATATGCAGCTAAGTGCCTAGATTGTTCTTCTTACTACATAGGAAAAATTGAACAGAAAATTAAACAGCGCATATATGAGCATCGCTATGATATTAGTAAATCAAAGAACACTAATGCACTTTACAAACACATAGAAAAAAAAAAACAAGGGCATAGCTTTGGCTTTGTTGTTTTGGAACAAGTAAAAGTAGGTCCTAGGGGAGGTCCATGTAAAATTACGTTAGAGACCAGAGAATATTGGAAAACTCCCAGGATTGAATGAAACAATTTCTATTACTAGTGAAGTCATACAATAGATAAATATTTTTAATAATGTATTTTAATTGTTTAATATGTTAATAATTTAATTGATTAACTAAGTAATAGTGTAGTTTGTATATAAGGGAATTAATGTATTGTGGTGTTACTTTGTCTGATGAAGGCTGGTGTTAAAGGCAAAAGCGCTTACCTTGGTGTTACTTTATTTTATTAAACTTGGAATGTACTTGGAGCTGTTGGCTTGATTTTATATTTTAAGCTGAACAAGTATATTATTTACAGACGTTTCTCCATGGATACTTTTGGGGTACTTGCTTATTTGGCTATATACATTCACATAAGCATCAGGGTAAGATGGATTTATGCACAGAACATGAAGACTTTAGAATTAAAACTGAAACTGGCAATCATCAGCTAATGATGTACTTGCTTCATGGAGAGGGCAAAAAAAAAAAAAACTATAAATTGTATTCATGAAGATAATCATACATTCTTCAGCATTCACTTATAAATGCATAAATATTTTAGGATTGCAGACTGCAGACTGGAGTTAGCTACTTTTCCCCTTCCCTTATGAGACTAGGTGGATGTACTTGTACTTGACATAAGTTACAGCTGAATGTAAAAAATAAGTCAAGAGGGATTTCAAATTGATTATTTCTGTTTGGCAATGAAATTATGACACTAGGAACCATCAGGAGATAGACAACTGAAGATAAACAAAATAGTTCAGCTGTTGAAATACTCTTACCTGCAGACAGGATGACATATCAGACAAATGTCACAGAATAGCCAAAATGGGTGATGCGGAATGTTACATATGTGATGAGTTGCTATATCATACATGGAATAATTCCCTGAAAAGTGAAATATGTCATTAGCTGGTAATTAGGTGGCATACAGGAAATTAATTCTGCAGTTGGTATGCTTGTGAACACTGAAGGTCTGGACATGTTTATGTGGTAATATATGCTAACATTAATTAAGGGTCATAAGTTCACTGCAGTTTTAAAGAAACTCTCTCAGAGTTAAAAGTTTAACTACATTTGAATTTGTTTGCATTCATACATCCTGCCAAATGACTAAATTTATTGTATTAATGGACTATGTTGTGTTCATGGAAGAAAACAATGCTCAGTTTTACTGCACATAATATATCCCAAAGGCTAATTACATTTGTAGTTAAGGTGTCCTTTCACACGCCATTCTGAGAAATTATATTTAAAGTAGTTTATATTTTGTACTATTTCTTCTAGTTTCCCCATTTCGTCTCCATAGATTCCTCAAAATTATGAAATTTTAGGGAGATTTACCAGAATATTAGAAAAGAGATTTATGAGATTTGTACAGACGTAGGGGAAGGATGAAACAAACTACCATCTTCTGTTTGTTTAATGAGATATGATCATTTTGGATGGTCTGACTTACAATGCATGCCCTGATGTAGAGACATGCTGAGGTTTGGTAGCCCTCAACTGCATTCTCCCTCCTGTTGTATAGGACCTGCTATAGGTTCTAAGCCCATGCTCTAGTAAGAATAACTTTGTAGTACATATAGTGCTCTGATTTTTGCTCCAAAATCATAAAAAGTGTAAGCTTGTTGTATACCTTTTTGACATCAGGAATAGAGAGCATAGCAATCTTTGTTATGTGTCTTTGTAACTGTTGTTATTGGGCCTCACACTGCAGCATACATGGCAGCCACTACAGAACACTATCAGAAGCATGTCAACAGCTTTGTATACTGTAATATGCTTTACACCGACAAACACACAGACATACAACAGGCACAGTGACACATTTAAGAGCTTTTAAAACTATTGGGTGATCAGATGTGCACCTCTTCCAGCCAGTGTCTGTGTGATAGCATTAAATTTGGTACAGCTTTCAAAGCCGTAAATCATGGCTTCTGCAATGCCTCCATCAATGCAGCACTGTTTACTGCCACTGAGTCCATCTACTCTAATATAAATGAGGGGCACATAACATCAGCTGTATTTGCAGATATGACAAGGGCATTCAAAACTGTGAATCACAATATATTACTGATGGAACTTAGAAAGTTGAGCTTTGCTGAAATACATTACATTGGTTTCAAAACTATCTACAAATAGGATAGTCAAGGTTCTCCACAATAATTGGACATCTTCCAAAGGTTCCACAAAACTTGGTTCTGGGGCCCCTCTTTTTTTGACTTTTCATGATTGACCTTACTGATGAACTACCCTCAGTTAATATTATACTGTATGCAGATGACATTTTGCTGCTGGACTCAAGCAAAAATAATTAAAACTATTCCAAAATTAGACATGAATACTTCCAACCCTTAAGATAAACATTTCCACTTAAATGATTTAGATGCTCAAAAGAGATTCCCAGGAAGACTGCATAACCCCTGCCCATCCTCTATTTTAAACCCATGTAGTTGAAAAAAAACCTTTCCAGATCAGGCCAAGCCACTTGGAATCAACTTACAACTGACATTAGACCTTCAAAAAAAATCTAAACAACTTCAAAGAGAGAAAAAAAAAAAAAACAACTTCTTAACCACACATACACACACACACACACACACACACACAAACAAAATATTCTCTCTGCACATGCCACTTAGAAAAAGGCTAACACGATTCTCAGAAAATGCCTAAAAATTGTAAAGCAAGCTATGAATGCACCATATATAATACTGTATATTATAAACCAGCTATGCACTGCTGGTCACCTAGTGTAAAATCTTTAAACACTGTATAATTTATTGTATGTTGTAAATACAGTATAATATAGCTTACTATGTATATATGTACATATGTCTGTATGCCTGTGTTTTTGTTCTGTAAGCCACTGTCGGCAATTTATCTTGCGTATATTTTTGGTATAATTTTTATCAACTGAGCCAGGGCCATGGTTGAAAAGGTTCTTTGGACCAGCCCACTTACCTGGTTAAAAAACAGCAAATAAATGAACACTTTGTGTCTACATTTTTTCTTTTCCTTCTCTGTAACTAGTAGTATACTGAGGCAACTAAAGACACAGGTGCTACTGAGAAATATGATGAGGCTTCTTGAGTCATAACTAACTTTTTTTTGTGTTTTCAAAATGAATGTTGAGTCACTTCTTGAGCTTTACTTTGCTTTACTCTCAACATGAATTTCTTATCATTCATATCTGAAACGCATAACAAACTTGTTATGACCAGAGACTCAATCCTCATGCTGTATATTGAAAAGGACAACATTGGTATTGACATCCTTGGTGGACTAGGTCTGAAGCTTACCCCAAGCCAAGACCATGTACAAATGCTCTGGGTTTTCATCTAAACTGTCCTTATTACATTTAAATGATATTTGCTCAATCTAGTCATCACAGACAAAAGAGGATCCATGCTATTAGAGTACTGCCAGTGTATTATAGTGACCACTATTCCCTTATTCCCTTAGTTTGGTCCAGAAGAAATATCCATTGACAGCCATCACAAGCTTCTGTATTGCCTCCAAACAGAGCACAGATTCTTGCAGGACCTCATATTACTGATGACTGCAGACCAAGATCTGCAAATATCACTGACAACACTAATCAAGGAATTTTACATTCGTCAGGATACAATACTAATTTCATCACTGATAATACCAGTCATAAAAATTTACACTCTTCAGGAGAGTAATTTCCTCATAACAATTGAATGATTATGGTGGAGAACACCAGAAATGATTTACCAGTGAAATAATATGGCTGTTGAATATCTGGGTGAGATCCTGGAAAAAATAAAAAGCTTCACTGTTAACATCAGCTCTACAGACCATTAATCATCTAAGTAGAGTAAATAAATTTGCAGTTGGAGTACACAAGGCTGTGAACTCAGGTAATCTTTGGTCAAGAAAAGTTCTAGGCAGATTTAAACAGCACTCATCCATTCTCCTTATCGCTAACAATCTACTTCAGCTGGTTATAGAGGGATTATTTAAGGAAAGCAGTTGACCCATTGCTTCTAGCAATAACCATAAACTTTTAACACCTGGGATAATGTCTGTTCCAATACAACACCTTGCCATCTTTAGAAAAGTAACCAGGCAAGAAATCTGCTGACTATTTGAGTCTACCCAAGGGTGGCACTGCTGAGCACCCACCATTAATTTCTTAAATGAATGCCTTATAGATTGCAATGTCCTCACATGTGCTTATTGGTCTTCCTTCTCCAAAGGTCGTATTTCCTCTGACTGAATCAGCACTGGTTTCATATTCCCTAGATGAGTGTTCCCATCACATCATGGCCCATCTCTCTCTTTTCTAGAGTGGCCAGAATAATGGAAAAAGTGCTGGCTAACCAGCTCTAATGCTAAATCTCTGACATTATTTAGAATCCACAAGGCTTCAGAAAAGACATTAAGACTATTGCTGCGATATGAATAATAGTAATACAATGAAAAATGCCCATCTTAATATGGTTGTCTTTGTCAATCTTAATGAAGCATTTAGTGCTGTCAACGGCTGTCATTTTACGAAGTCTATGAGTTTCATGGACCAGGGACAGAAGCAAGATTACCCAATCAGGAGATACCTTTCTGGCCATTCTTAAGGCTAAAAGTCAGTCTACCTGTTTCTAGTGGTGCAGTGCCCCTCTTTGGAATGTAACAGGGATGGTTCTGTGTTCACTGCCCTTTTCTCCTTGTGTTAATTAACTTACTTGTATCCTTCAAAGGATCAGAACTTGCCACTTTGTGTGGCTAATATTTGATGAGAATACGTGAAAGCTATGAACCTGGTTCAGCTCTGATGGTCTTTACCAAGACCATTCTTTGTTTGGTCTTGATAAAAAACATCAACGCTGATTCAACACTTGTTTATCACATTGCTTTTGTCATAGCTGCATTAATTATTTCTGTGTTGAATATCTTCATTTTTTTAACTTTTTTTTATAGTCTTTAGGTAGAACTGCGTTGGTTCCACTTTAGGAGAGTAGAGGGGAACCAGTCATGTTCTGGCCCAGGATTGTGTAAAGGAAAGAAGAGTGTGCTGTTTTTTATTGGTCACAGGACTTTCTGTTTTTTTTTTTTTTTTTTATTGAAAACTCTGCTACTATTTCAGCATCACAGATACACAACACTTGGATCATAACCTATGAGCTCCATTTTTTTACTAGAGCACACAGTTTGTGCATAGCTGAGTGTTCCTCATCAGGTTCCTTTTGTTATTGACCTATTCAGTATTTAAATTTCCCCCACTCCTCCCTGGTAGATCAGCAGCCATGGATATGCACTTCCCGAGTCTCTCTCTGTGGCCCATCTAGCTGAAATGGGTACTCTGATAACCCACTTATTCTTAATAAAACATAAAGTATCCAAGAGTTGTAAATACACTTTAACACTGGAGGCAAATCTCTCTCATACAACCAAAATTAATCCTATACAGCTTGTCACTGACACTTGCATCATGCCTGCTGCCCATGGTAAAGGCCCTACACATAAATCTACTTATGCTGAGGCACTTACAGGTAATTTCCTAAAACAATAAGACCTCCTGCATAACACAATAAAAAAATAAAGTGTCCTCTGCCATCATGTAAACACTCCATAGGTTCATAGGTAGGTACTAGACTATCTGCCCGAAGGCATTTATAAGCCTAGCCAGAGTGTGTCAGCTTTCACTGCCCCATTGATTAATTAAATTTGCCTCTGTCAAGCAGACCCAATGAAGTGATCCCAGGGGTGTATTTTCTGTTACCCATCCACTCGTCAAGGCTTCTCTTGAAGAGTGTTAGTGAGGGGCTCTGCCTAATGTAGTTTTGTTCCAAAGCATGGGGAGTCTCTGTGACAGGAATCTATCCCTCCAGCATGTTCTATTTATTGTTGTGGCGAGGTTTAGCTCACTAAACCGCATGGCTCGCAGTGACTTGGATTTCTTTAGGTGGAGCATGTTCATCAATTCTGAGTTGGACATGGCTTTGTAAGTCAGGCAGAAATCACCTCTGAGTAAGCGATATGCCACTGAGTACATCCGGAGTTTTTTCAGTCGGGCTGCATAGGACATATGTTTGAGGCCAGTAATCCTCTTGGTGAGGTGCTTTTGTGGTCTTTCCAGCTGTTGGAAGTGTCTTGTGAGGTACATCCCAAATGGGGCATTGTACTCTATGATAGGTCTGATGAGTGACGAGTAGAGGGGCACTATAACCTTTTTATTTCTAGATGCGAACCTCTTAGTAATTAGATGGGCCAGATAGAAGGATTTCCTAACTACATTGGCAATATGATTGCCAAAGGAGAGATTACTATCTACCTGGGTCCCCAGATCTCTTATTACCTCTTCTGTATTAAGGAGGCTGCAGCCTATGTGGTAATTCGTGGGTGTTTTGTTTTTCCCAAACTGGATGACTATGCAATTGTTGACATTTAGCTTGAGGTCATGACTTTGACTCCAGATGTCTGTCTCAGTAAGGCCTTTTTGAAGGATGTGCATGTCAGCCGGAGAGTCAGTTATGGCTCCCATTAAATTATAGCCATTAAAACACTACCCACAACTACACATAGTAACACTATCCATTGTGTATGCTGCTAAGCCCTTAAGGCAAACAAGTGCATATCCAAATTTCCTGGTCATTGGTGATTCTGTAGCGAGGCATACTGATGTCCCTATCAACACAATGAATTAAGGAGAGAGTAACGGTTAACTGCCTTTCCGGGACTAGGCTCTGTCAGTCAGACAGGCACACAGGTCATTGACCCACAGGTTCCAGTATGATTCAGTCACAGTCCATGTGAGTGTCAATGATTTGAGACATACCTCCTTTGACTACATGAAGCAAGACATGATCGAGCCCGCTGATTGTGTCTCAGGCAGATATAAGCCTAGAACTAAGCAACATACAAACTTCTCCAAGGATGATGCCACTTTATTTACCAACAGAACATGATTACCTTTAATAATTGGCTTAGCATCTGATGTCAGTTCAAGGGAGTACAATATTTGACAGCCTGGGAGGTCATGGTTGACAGATAACTCTGATTTACCAGGGATGGTCTACACTTATTTCATCTAGGCTTTGGGATATTGGCAAAGACCTTTTCTACCCCCATAGTGTCTTTTTTTCAGGCAATGATAACTGAAACCTCTCAACTTAAATGAACCTTTGAAGGAATATCTGAAGGTGGTACTTTTCAATGGCAGAAGTCTTAACAAGAAACTCTACTCCTTGCAAACCTTCATCCACTCCGGAGAGTGGAGACATCTGTGTAGTAATTTAGACATGGTTTAAAGTCATACAGAGTAACTCGGCAGTGCAAAGTTATAATGCCTTTCATACTTTTAGACCAGCTACTGCACAGGAGGGAACCAAAGGTGCAGCAGTCTCAGTCTACATTAAAAATAACCTCACATCCAGACTAGTTAAAGTACATGACCCACTAGGTCAGTAAGTTCACAGGTATGTAGCAGGCAATCAGACCATTTCAAGCCCAGACAAAACCCTATTCAAAAGTTTCCTCCAGCCATACCTCCTAACTGTCCAGATTTTCACAGAATGTCCAGATGTTCACATCATATTTCTGGCATGTTCCTCAAAATTTTGTTTTTCTAGTAAATCACTGGCAAATCATTGAGGGCTAAAATCAGAAAATAATGATAGTTATTTGAGTTTCAGACTTCACACCCTTCAGAAAATCCATGTTAATGTAAAATCTGATATTCTCTCATCTTTCTAAGTGTGTAAGAGCAATATTTAATAATTGTTCCTATTTTGGGGGCTTTGTCACCCCATTATTTATGTCTTTGTCCATATTTCTTGCTCTAAGAGGTTGATATGTATCTCCAGCCTCAAGCAATGCAAGAAAAGATAGAATAAGAGGAGGATTTGGGGCTGTTCATCAACCATCTGTGTTTATCTTGATGCTGGGAAAAGATCTACTCTGCTTAACATGAAATGGAACTTTATTCCAGAGGTGAGGGGTACATTACAATCTGTATATATTTGTTGATATAGCTTTAACTAGGTATTTGTTGTACCTTTTGTTTTGTGAAGGAATAGGAGGACATACAGGTTTGGCTCTTTCATGTCATGAAATCTTTTATAACCTCCTCAGCTACCATCAGCTCAGTCAGAGAGGACTTTGGTTTAACATCTCATCCAAAGGATGGTCTCTCAGGATTGCAGTATCTACCCACACACGCATTGCTGAACCACAGTGTCAGTACTGGAATATGGATCCAAGGTTGTACAGACAGGTTAGAAACCCTGAAGGCAGGAAAATAATGAGATATAGATAATGAACAGACACAGGGAAAGACAGCTTTTAGAAGAGTTAGTGTAGATATTGAAAAGAAGAGAATAACCTGTCAAACAGCTATCACATTGTGTTTTAAATAAATAATAGATAACGTGAAAAAGTGTGAAAAGCAAATGGTGCAATAAAAGTATTAGGTAGGTGGGGAGTATATATTTTTTAGTGTTGGCAGAGAGATTACAATAAAGTAATAGGAGGCAGACAAATTCAGTGATTATTTTTGTTGAAGTGTAGGCGTCTGTGCTATGCAATAATAAATGGCATCATCAATTTATCATGGAAGGTGAAATCCTAAGTGAGCTGCTGGCACCATACAGATCTGACTAATTTCAACAGGCTGACTTTAAGTTCTTTAAAAATAACTCCATGTAAGAGACCAATGTTAACAAAGCCATGCTATTTGGATAAATGTTTATTCTAGTTCTGTTTATCTTGATTACTTCCTATGTGTTGGATCTCAGCCAGGATGCTTGACTTCCCAAAGGACACAATTATACATTTCTTAGCACTGAGTTTAAGACCATGGCTTAGGCACCATTTGTTAGTCAGAGACGGGCCTTCCTGAAGAATGCAAGTTCCTGCAGGGAGGTCAATGATAATCTCTAGCTTGCAATCAGCTGCATACTTAGTCAGCCATAAACCTTCAGCATTTGGTTTCACTTCAGAGAAACCAGTGCCAGAAAGGAGCAGGCCCAGTACCGAGCTCTGGGAACCCACTAATGACTGGACTCTTACAAAGTTAGAAAGTTGATAGAATATCAGGTTTTATATTAACATGGATTTTCTGAAGGGTATGAAGTCTGACACTCAAATAACTATCATTATTTTCTGACTTCAGTCCTCAATGATTTGCCAGCGATTTACCAGAAAAACAAAATTTTGAGGAACATGCTGGAAGTATGACGTGAAAATCTGGACAGTTGAGAGGTATGGGCTGGAGGAAACTTTTGAATAGGGGATTTTTGTTTGTGCTTGTAATGGTCTGATTGCTTGCTACATACTTTTGAACTTACTGGAAAAGGTAGCAGATATCCTGGCCCAATTTCTCCTGTTTGTTAAATATCATGTTGGATCTTCCCCGCTTTTATGGGACTAAATCAGTCAACAAAAATAAATCAAATTAAATAAAAAAAAAACTACATCAATGATTCATTCATATTTAGTGACACATTTGCAGATCATGTTATCTTATGTCAGCCAAGAGCTAGATGTGCTGGTTGTGCTGGTTCAAGCAGAATCCACCACATAAAATGCAAAGTGCAAGTGTGTTAGTACAGGTGAGCTGGTACACAAGAGTGCTAGTATAGGTGATATATTACACAAATGTTAGTATAGATGAGATGGTGCACAAGTGTAACAGCTGAAACCTCATACAGCCAAAACCAGCAAGGTTAAAATTCATAGTAGTAGCGTCCACCCAGTTAATTAGCCACTTTCATCAGAAAGACTTCATCAGAATACAATATCATAACAAATTCACTCTGTTTAAATACTTACACCCTAATCACTATAAAATTAACCAATTAATCAATTTAAAATGTCAATTAAAACATTAAAATAAATTACTGTTTAAACTTTAATATATATTCTTCTATTTCTTAAAAAAACATTTAATATTCACGATATTATTGAGTCCAGGGCTTCTGTCTGACAATAACTTAATTTGCCAAGAGGCTTCTTTTCGTTCTAAGTTTTTAAATCTCCACCTCTTGGGTCCATTTGCCCCTGCTCAATGACTGAAAAAATAATTTTTTTTATAATTGGAACACCTTAAGGTGTTTGTACAAAGCACTTTTCATATCTTTCTTTTCCTTAATACCCGTGGTGGTGGTGCTGCGGTAGTGTTGTAGCATTGTCGCCTCACAGTAAGACGCTGTCCGGTTCTATTCTCAGCTAGAGCGTCTTCTGCATGGAGACATGCATGAATGGGCATACCTTCATTGAAGGTTGTGCATCAGGGCTGGTAATTCGGCACGTAAAAATCAACTACCAATCATTAGCGGACCAGAGTTCTGCTGTGGCGACCCCTAACCGGGAAAAGCCAAAAGACGCAACAACTGGTGTTCCTTAATACGTTCAAATAACCCACTAGTGGTCATTCCAATGTAAAAACCTGGACATCCTGAACAAACACAAATATAAACAACACCCCTTGTTTGACAGTTGTATCTCCCTTTCAGTGTAATGGTATACAAAGGGTCAACCAACATAATAAAAGGACCTTCTAGAATATAACAACAGATATTGCAATGTCCACACTTAGACATTCCAGCTGGTTTGTTGGAAAGAATATTAGTAACCACAACCTTAGTGTTGTGTTTTTGTAAAAGATTCTTCAAATTATAGTAATTCTTGTAAATAAACTTTGTCAGAATGTTTCCTACTAATTTTTCTGAGATCCCCACCCAGTAGGTGAATTTTTATTGTAGTTTGATTAATTGAAGATAATTATTTTATTATAACAAGCAATTTTATAAACAAAGAAGGGGTGTGGCCACGGGGTCTCCAGCTGCCCCCTCCTTTGCCAATATAGTGCTAGGGTGCTGGGAATTTAATGTGCTACACAGTATTAGGGACACTTTACAAACACTTTGTTGATGATTTGTTTTTTGTTTTAGAAGGAACCCCCCTTGAGTGTCAGAGCCTGTTTAAAGAAATTAATGAAAAATCTACTTTTTTAAAGTTTACAATGGGGGATGTCAGCCATGTTGTCAATTTTTTGGATGTTACATTACAATGGAATGTTGAGAACATGGAGTTTGACAGCAAAATACATAGAAAAGTTACCTTCACCAACAGTTATTTACATTATAATAGCAACCGCCCATTTTTTTATGAAAAAGAACTTGCCTAGGGGACAATACATTAGGGCCAACAGAATGACAAGCAGTGACACAATGCATGAGGAGAAATTCAATTTTATTACCAATTTATTTTAAGCAGAGGATATGAAGAAGGTTTTTTGAAACTGTTAGAAAAGGAAATTATGGGAAAAAAATGATTTCTTTCTGCCCATTTTAAAATATCCTTTTGTTAGTTACTAAAAGGGATTAGAAAGTGTAGTTGAAAGAAGTGAGGACAAAAGGTTGACTTGCACCTTATACATGATAGTTGATAGTAACAGTATACGTTCAATCATCAGTAATAACTGGAAAGTTTTACAAGAGAACAAGAAACTGTACAACATTGTGGGAGATGCTCCAAAGTTTCTTTACAAGAATAACTATAATTTGAAGAATCTTTTACAAAACACAACACTAAGGTTGTGGTTACTAATATTCTTTCCAGCAAACCAGTTGGAATGTCTAAGTGTGGACATTGTAATATCTGTCGTTATATTCTAGAAGGTCCTTTTATTATGTTGGTTGACCCTTTGTATACCATTATGCTGAAAGGAAGAACTGTCAAACAAGGGATGTTGTTTATATTTGCATTTGTTCAGGCTGTCCAGCTTTTTACATTGGAATGACCACTAGAGGGTTAATCAAACGTATTAAGGAACACCAATATTATATTAAAAAGAAAGATATGAAAAGTGCTTTGTACAAACACACCTTAAGGTGTTTCAATTATACAAAAAAATATTTTTTTCAGTCATTGAGTAGGGGCAAATGGACGTAAGAGATGGGGATTTAAAAACTTACTTAGAACAAAAAGAAGCCTCTTGGCAAATTGTTATTGTCAAACAGAAGCCCTGGACTCAATGATATGGTGAATATTAAATGTTTTTTTAAGAAACAGAGGCGTATATATTAAAGTTTAAATAGTAATTTATTTTTATGTTTTAATTGACAGTTTAAATTGATTAACTGGTTAATTTGAAGTGATTAGGGTGTAAGTATTTTAACAGAGTAAATTTGTTATGAATTTGTATTCTGATTAAATCTTTCTGACGAAAGCGGCTAATAAACTGAGTGGATGCTAGTATTGTGTGAATTTTTTACCTTGCTGGTTTTGGCTTTATGAGGTTTCTGCTGTTGGTGTTGATTAGTCCTCAGACTGGTGGTTTTGGTATTAGTTTATTGTACACAAGTGTGTTAGTACAGGTGAGATGGTGCACAGGTGTGTTAGTACATGCGAGATGGTACACGGGTGTGTTAGCATAAGTGAGATGGCACATAAGTGTGTTAGTTTAGGTGAGATGGTACATGAGTTTTGTTAGTACAGGTGAGGTGTTATACAAGTTTGTCAGTATAGGTGAGATGTTTTGAGGTATCACAATGCTAGGGGAATAAAAAAAATAAGCTGAAAAAATAAAAGCTCTTCCATTATTTGATAGCTGTACTGCGGAGTGGCTTGTACATTAGAAGGCTGATTTTCAACAGTCTAAATCCAGCAGCTCTTTTGACAAGTCTATTAATAGCAATTACTAAAAAATCAAACATTTTTTGAATAACACCTAAAATCCCAAAGCATAGGCACTAAATTGTGATTACACAATCTCAATTTTATAAAACCATGTAATTTACAGTGAACCATGGTGCTAAGGCAGTTTCAGAACAAGTGGAATAGACAGTATTCATCAGAAGTCAAAATAATTTCATTTAAAAACAGAAATTGTATTACAGTGCATGAGTGTTTGGCTATACAGGAGGGGACATATACAACTGTAATAATAATGCTGGGGTCAACAAATGGCAATGTGATAGTTTGCACAATATCCATAGTAGTGCAAGTAATTCTCACTACTAGACTGTCAGTTTGCTTCTGTTCCATTTACCCTCAAGCCATTACCTAGAAAAGTGACTCAGTAAACACATTTCTGAACTTCAGCAATTAAGTGTCTTATTACTTACCATACAATGTATCAACAATATAACTGAACAAAACCACAAGAAGGACTGAAACGAACAATGAAAGTGTGCTAAACCATGAAACACACCACTGGTAAAAAAAAATAAAAAAATAAAAAAAAAACACTAAAAGTTTACTCCAGCCAAGTGGACAAATATTATGAACTGAATACACTCCATCAATTATATTAAAGCTCTGGCCTGTATTTTAGGTGTGTAAAAATAAAATTGATTGATGTTCTTGATATTTGCCTTAATATAATAACCTATGTGCTTCCAAATCTAAGTTTGTGCATCTTGGAAGTGCTTTAAATTTTGGCTTTAATTCACCTAAAACCTACGAACGTTCTTATTAAACATTTACAATCTGTCCACAGAATAAAAGTTTTCACGGGAAAAATCTGTTATTTGTATTAAGTTTCTAGCTAAATTTTGAAAGGACCCAAAAGCTTAATGAATGAATAATAGCATGACTACCACTGAATTTGCCTTTATGTGATATTAGGCAGCCTGCCTTTTTAAACAGTATATATCTTGTATCTTTTCTTAAAGAACTTGCAAACAAGAATTTAAAATTTTAAATGTGCCTATGCTGTGCAAGGATATGTAAGCAATATAAAGCCATGATTATTAAGTATTTTATATTCTATACTCAAACGATAAAAGAAAAGCACTGTAAATGCAGAAGACTTTAATAAAAATAAAGGTAAGCGCTTTCACAGTTAGAAACTGCTTCATCAGACCATTAAAAATGTAAAAAACACAAGCATAATAAATGCATTAATCAATGTAAAAAACAGCCAATAGACACAAGTTTAAAAGTCACATGCTTGCACAATTAAAACAATGAAAACAACAAATCATTTAAACAAACCCCTTTGCTTCAATTTCAGTTTTAAAGAAACCTTATCATTTAGACCAAAGTGCTTATCCGCTTGCAAATGTAAAATCCAAAAAACTTATCTGGTCTCCCTTTTATTCACTATGTCTCCTAGTTTGCCATCAAAAATAATTGTTTCTGCTATGTTAAACTTGAATTTGTGACTATCGCCTTTTTGTAGAACATGTTTAGCTAAACTATTATCATTTAAAATCCTAATATCTCTAACATGTTCTCTTATTCTCTCAAATAAACAGCGATTGGTCTTACCAATATAAAACATTTTACATTCCACACACTGTACCAAATAGACAAGATTATATGTGGAAAAACTAGCTTGGACCTTAAAATAATACTTCCTGTTCGTCCCTGGATGCATAAAAAATTCTCACTATCAAATAGATGGCAAAAATTACATCTGCCACATGGAAACGTACCTAAAGGTGTCAATTGTTTAGACTCACTATCCCTATAGCAAAGTATTCGTCTTAATGATTTATTATTTCTAAACCTAAAACTCTGTTTAGAACCTATGATGCTATGTATTAACTTATCCACTGTCAAAATATGCCAATTCTTCTTAAACATAGCACATATTTTTGGAATAACAAAGTGTTATAGGAATCCCTTCTATCGCAAATATATTCTGTTGCCCAGTTACATATTCTGGATCATCACGTCTGGACTTGTATGGTCTAGCTCTTCCTTTTTGTAGTAAATTGACCCCTTCGATTGCTTTGTCTAACTCATATCTACCATAACCTCTGTCCAAGATCTCATTTTTCATAACAGATAAGACGGAAATAAACCTATCAACCTTATTATTCAATCTGGACAGTCTCATAACTTGACCTGTAATAATATTCCTGTAAACGTGTGGTGGATGTGGGCTCTGCTTATGTAAGACATGGTTCCTCTGACACTTCTTTCTACACCTACTTTTCACAGCATTATTCAATCCATCTTTTTCTAACTTCACATCTTGGAACTCAAATGTATTCTTCGAAGCATTCATGGTAAAAGTGAGAACAGAAGATGATTAATTTAGAAATGAATAAAATAAAACCGAACAAAATGAGCCACTGACAAAACTTTAATTTTCCGCAGCCACAGTAAGCACTTTTATCCACTAAGGACTTCTTTAGACTACATAATGTGTAAGTAACAATACATTCACTTAAATACATTTAAAAATCACATGATTAGGCTAGCACACAACATAACTTTTTCCTTTTTAAAAAAGCAGTAAATTCTTTTCTAGCATTCAACCCAGGTGGATGACAGGCATTTAGCCAAACCTGCCATTCATATTCCCTCCAACTTAACTCATCTTCTGCATCAAATGTTTGATTAACATTTGTTACTTCATCTAGAACCAAAACTTGAAATCCACATTACATGCATTTTCTATTTAATTCTTACTAAGAGCATTTTTCTCATCTTTCGTACCAACTGCATATTTGTGTTCATACATTCTTTTGTTGAGCTCCCTAGTTGTTCGTCCAACATAAAATGGTTTACAGGACATACGAATAATCAGATACACCACATACTTAGATTTACATGTGTATCTGCCATTTACATGCTCCACTATGGTGCCCAGCTTTATATTCTTCACATCTATTAGTAATAAATCACACAAATTGCATTTACAACATTTGTACATTCCAGAAATTAACAGATAACCATCGTTTTGACAAATTTAGAAGCAGAGGTTATCCAACAGAAGAAGTAAATGGTTGTTTCAAAGAAATGGTGGAAATGAGAAAATATGGTTATAGGGTAGCCACTAATAAGAATGCAAAAGATTTTAAAACTTCCATGCAAATTACAAATAGTGCAGATTCATATACGATTAAGAGTATTATTAGAGAAAACTGGACATTTTTAAAATGCAGCTCAGAAATTAATTCCAAGATAGGAGATTGTCCAGTTTTTGTGCAGAAAAAAGGCAAGAGTCTTAAAAATGTATTTCAGAACAAGTTAAATAACAGAAGATTCTTGTGTCAAAATCATGGAATGTACAAATGTTGTAAATGCAATTTGTGTGATTTATTACTAACATATGTGAAGAATATAAAGTTGGGCACCATAGTGGTGCATGCAAATGGCAGATACACATGTAAATCTAAGTATGTGGTGTATCTGATTATTTGTATGTCCTGTAAAGAATTTTATGTTGGACGAACAACTAGGGAGCTCAACAAAAGAATGTATGAGCACAAATGTGCAGTTGGTGTGAAAGATGATAGTAAGAATTACATAGAAAAAGCATGTAATGTGGATTTCAAGTTTTGTGTTCTAGATGAAGTAACAAATGTTAATCAAACATTTGATGCAGAAGATGAGTTAAGTTGGAGGGAATATGAATGGAAGGTTAGGCTAAATGCCTGTCATCCACATGGGTTGAACGTTAGAAAAGTATTTACTGCTTTTTTAAAAAGGAAAAAGTTATGTCATGTGATATCCTAATCATGTGATTTTTAAATATATTTAAGTGAATGCATTGTTACTTAGACATTATGCAGTCTGAAGAAATCCCTAGTGGATGAAAGCGCTTACTGTGGATGTGGTAAATTAAAATTTTGTCATTGGTTCATTTTGTTTGGCTTTATTTTATTGATTTCTTTGGTTTCCGAATTGTTTTTGATTTGTGTTTCATTTAGAAATGAAACAACCACATATATCTGCTCCAGATTCCCTGTCCAAAGAAAAAATACATTGTCAACAAATCTGATGTAAAATCTAACAAAATAGGAAAAAGCATTTCCTATCACAACATTATTTAACTCCCATTCAGCTAATACACAATTAGCATAGCCATTAGCACATGAAGTGCCCATTGCTATGCCACATTTCTGATGATAATATTTGCCTTGAAAAATGAAGACATTGTTTTCTAAAGCAATCTCAATAAAAAAGCATATCATATCTATCAATTCACTACTATACTCACTATACCTGGATAGAAAATGTTTCATATAATCAATGCCTACATGATTGGGATAACTGTGAATAGTGAACAAATATCCAAAGCAACAAAGAATACATCCTTTTCCAATGGATTAACAGCAACATAGTCAAAAAGGTCTTTTAAAAATGATTTAGTGTCTCCTAATACTTTGTTGGTCAGATTGAGCACTGTTTTGAGATGTGTGTGTGTGTGTGTGTGTGTGTGTGTGTGTGTGTGTGTGTGTGTGTGTGTGTGTGTGTGTGTGTGTATAAACATAGACAGTGGTTCCATTAACCACCCATGTCCAGAGACTATAGATCTGAACAGGGTGTTCATCATGTCTTTATGTATCTTGTGTAAGCAGTGAAAAGTTGGGATCAGAGGTTTATCAACAATACAAAAATCAAAGATGTCTTTAGAAATCGAACCATTCAAAAAACAATCATATATTGAAGCATGTACCTCACTAATCATAGATTTTAACTATAGTCAGGTTAATGACATCATACATTTCAGGATCTTGTAACATATTTAAAACAGCATTATTGTAAAAATTGCTGAAAGGAAAAGTTGTAGGAAGGAATACATGCAAAATCAACATCCATTACTACTAGCACTTCTCACTTATCTGCTGGTCTAATAGAAATAGTGTCATTACAGAGTGTCTTTAAGGCCAGCGATTCATTCCTAGATAAGTTATAAAACTTCTTCACTATCTCATGTTAATCAGTATTGCACAAACCATTTAAGTCTCACTCACAAACATTAAAGAAAACTTCTAGGGAGGGACTCAAAGCAGGATTAAAAGCACTAGGTTTTCTATATGTACTTACAGGTCCCATGACAGGAGCTTCTGAGAACAATGTACACAACATAACATTTTGAGCGAGCATCCTAATATCCAAGTTTACATCCCCTAAAGTAGATTGCGCAGAAGAGATGAAAGGTAAACCTCTCTGTAGAATGGAAAGTTCATCTTCAGACAAATAATGACCTGATATATTGACAACTATGAATTTGTTTTCTGCTACATCCGCTTTAGCATTGGTGCTTATGTGTTCTCTTGATGGTTCAGCCTCCACTTCCACCCTCTGCTGGTGGAGCGACCTCTCTTTCTCAAACCCATATCGCAAATGATAAGTGGCAGATTGGAAAAACCTGGTCATGAGTAGGTCTAGGAATGTTCTTCCTATGAACCACTGGAGTGGTGTTTGATTCCAGTGTATCTGAGATAGTTACAGCAGATGAAACTCTGTTAACAACAGATATCTAGTCATTCACAACAGATACACTATTAACATCATTACTAGAACTACTTTGAGCTTGCAAATTGTCAGTAGTTCTAGCACCAGATCTCTTCATCCTATTTCTTGGTCAGGAAAAGACACATCCAGCCTGAAAATCTGCCAAATCTCATTGTAACTTCTTAAATTTTTGCTGTTTAAGATGTAATTCATAGACTGAAACAGTATTAATCAGTTCCTCTAATGCAGATGTAACAAGTCTAGAAGGAAATGAATCAGATAATTTACATTGTCTATTTGGCACAGTTTGTGGAATGCAGAATGTTTTATATTGATAAGACCAATCGCTGTTTATTTGATAGAATAAGAGAACATGTTAGATATTAGGATTTTAAATGATAATAATAGTTTAGTTAAACATTTTCTACAGAAAGATGATGTAATACAAATTGAAGTTTAACGTAGTAACAATTATTGATGACTGCAGGTTAGGAGATGCAGTGAATAAAAGGGAGACCAGAGAAGTTTTTGAGATTTTACATTTGCAAGCAGATAAGCACTTTGGTCTAAATGATAATGTTTCTTTAACAGCAAAATTGAAGCAAACAGGTTTGTTTAAATGATTTGATGTTTCAGTTAATTGTTTTAATTGTGCAAGTATGTGACTTTTAAACTTGTGTCTATTGGCTGTTTTTTTACATTGATTAATGTATTTATTATGCTTGTAGTTTCTGCACTTTTTTATGGTCTGATGAAGCAGTTTCTAACTGTGAAAGCACTTACCTTTATTTTTATTAAAGTTTTCTGCACTTACAGCGCTTCTTTTGTTTTATTGTTTGAGTATAGTTTTTGGATTTTTTCCTCTGTATATTGCTTGCTTGGTGCTTTGTTCTTTTATATTCTACTTTAAAATACATGTCTGCAGGACAATAACAATTCTGTCCATGTTTTTCTGGCTAATAATTATAATAATCATGCTATTAAGATTATTAAAGGGTTTTTAAACCAGTTTAGTGTTTAGATAGTGCCTTCCTAGAATAACAATAGCACAGAGAGAATGATTTTTTTTTTATGGCGTGCTTTGCTCATAGCTCTTACCTTATTTTAAGTGATCTCCTCTACTGTCTTCTGAATTGCCAGTGTATTGCTTGTACATTATTTTATAACTACCATATCATCTGAGCATTAGTTATTGTTTACTGCAACAATGTTGTGGCTGAAAACTGGTCCTTGTGTCCAGTGTACTCCTCTTAATTAAGTACATAACAAATAAAAATAAAACTGACTGTAGATATTCCTTCCAAGGTGATTTCATTACATATGATGCTAAAGATGTCTATACACTTTCATGATTTTGTCATTCAAGTAAAATAAGCAAAACAATAATATTAATCATCTACATAACTTATATCATTTATTTATTTATTTTATTTTACATTTGTTGACCGGGATAGTCTAACTGGATTAATGTCCATTTTCAGTGGAGGCCCAGGGAGAAAAGCTCCAAGGTAAACAGATAAGTAATAACAAAGAAACCATATTACCAAGGTAAACAGATAAGTAATAACAAAGAAACCATATTACCAAGGTAGACAGATAAGTAATAACAAAGAAGACATATTACAGATGAGATATTTTCAAATGACATAAGCAGACATGAAATAGACAATATCACAAGTTCGAGTTACCCTGGTAACAGTCAGGGGAAAAAAAATAACAGTAATTTGATTAATAGATTATATATATTTATGGTGAGAGTTAGCCAGGCTTCTTACAGTGGCAAAGCCAGTTTAGTGCCAGATATTGTTTGAGTTTAGCTTTGAATTGGGATAGGGAGGAGAGCAAAGTAATGTTAGCTGGAAGGAGGTTCCATGCTTTGCCTACAGAGTTTGCAAAGAAGGAGTCACCGGCTACATTGTTAATTTTAATTGTCTTAATTTGTAGTCTGAGGATCAGAGCAGTCTTGGATTGTTGTGGGGGGTGATCATATTTTTAAGAGCTGGTATAAGTAATAAAGAAACCAGTGATGTGTGTGTATGTTTATATATATATATATATATATATATATATATATATATATATATATATATATATATATATAACATATGTTTGTTACAAAAAAATTGCTAAATTTGCCACTGGAACCTCCTACTGCAGCCATTATTGTACCTCCCTTAAAGAACTAAACTGGCTAGAACTCCCACAACTCCTTCACTTTAATCACCTCACCCTCGCTCATAAACTTATTAACCACTCCCATAACATCGCTTCCCTTCAAATTCTTCTCCAACCCTACCACTCCACTAGGCCCCTAAGGTCAAGCAACAAAAATCAACTCACTGTTATCAAACCTAAAAACTCATCAGGAGAAGCCATATTTTCATGCACCATATCTAAACTTTGGAACAATCTTCCACCCTCTATAACTACTCTACCTTCCAGCAGGCATTTCAAGACTGTGCTCAAATTCCACTTAAATTTGCACTGGCTTTGTCCTTGTTCTAATCCACACTAACACCCCCCCCTTACCCCCCCACCTAGACTCTTAACCTAACTATACTACCGCCACTACTAACCACAGTCAGAATTAGCTAGTTGTCTTTACATACTTTAAAATCTTGTCTGACAACTTTGTTACTAATATTATCAACAACAAGAAACTATCTTAACTTGCAACATTTACTGTATATACTGTTGATAATCAATATCTTGTTATTGTATAAAAGTCAACAACCTGTAATGTTTATTATTGCTGCAACTTTGTATCTCTATTTATCATGTACATGATGTGGAGCTTTTCTCCCTGGGCATTCGCTGAAAAAGGACCTGCGTCCAGTCAGAATTTCCCAGTAAACAAATGTAAATAAAATTATTAAATAAATATATAATATACACGCACATATATATGTGTATGTGTGCACCTCCTACTAGAAGTCTGTTGACCTTTAATCACAGCAAAATAAAAATATCAGTTAAAAATCTTATGTAAATATGGTCAAAACTTTTTATAAGTTATTCTGTGCCACTCCATGATGTAATTTATAAACCCTTATCTCAGCTTACTTTAGTGCACAAGCTGAAAGGACATCTCTCTCTCTCTCTCTCTCTCTCTGTGTGTGTGTGTGTGTTTTATATATATATATATATATATATATATATATATATATATATATATATATATATATATATATATATATATATATATATATATATATATATATATATATATATATATATATATATATATATATATATATATATATATATATATATATATATATATATATGTATATATATATATATATATATATATATATATATATTTGTCTGTATAAGATGGAGTACCAAACAGGACTTGCCACTTTACTGAAAACAAAGGATGGCAGAAAAATCTAATAAGTGAATAAGTGATTTGGAAAGTCTGACCAAATGAGCAGAGAGAAGAGAATTAAGGTTTAATGCAGACAACTTTTGAGGTTTTTTGGAATTGAGGTATGGACCCTGCTTGTTGGTCAGGGTGAGTAGGTATGCTGCCCTGACTAACATTAAAAGGATGGTGCTTCATAAGTAAAGTAAGTAAGCAGAGGTATGGAAGCTGCTTACTGGGGCAGGGTGAGTAGGTACCCTGCCCTGATTAACATTACAAGGATGTTATGCTATGTTTAGAATTAATTATATCATGAATAGTGGTAATTAATGAATTTGGTGAACAAAGGGAACCACTACTAAATCCCGAAAACCCAAACTACCAACGCTCAAAATCCCGAGACCAAATACCCGAAACACTAAAATACCAAAACCACGAAATTCAAACTACCGAAAACCTACACTCAACATACACTACACACATACTCATACACACACCTTCCCCCAGAACACAAACACACAAACCTAAACCACAGACAAGTAGGGGGCAAGTCCCCCTGCACCCCTCATGTGGGGGGCTGTGCCCCCCACACCCCCGTACTTAAATATTCTAACTCCAAGTTCGCACTACATACACAAACATACGAAATACCACCACATACCTACATTCCCCTTGCACACACACATCACAGTCACAACACACACTTACACACTAAACCCCTAACCAACACATTTAACCATAGATACTTACCTGACCTTCCACCATACCACAACACCAGAAGCACAAATGTCAAACTCGCGATGATCAGGATTTTGAAATTCGTGCTTCTGGTCTTTTGGTAATTAAGGGTTTGGGCTATATAGTCTCGAAAGTTTGAAATTCAGTATTTCAAACTTTCGAGATTATGTAGTGATCCCGAACAAAGCTATGTTATGGAAATTTAATAAAGGTCGTCAAATGTCATTTGGTGTGATGTGTTTATTGAAGGGGACCAAGACAACATGATACTTTGTGATTTAAGATATCTGTACTTGATTTTTTGAAAGATTGTAATTTTTTCAGCTTTTCTCCCAGGGCCTCTGCTGAAGATGGGCACTTTCTGGCCCAGTCGGACTTTCCAGGCATGTTGCTGTAAATAAGCATATAAAATGGTGTACTGCTAACAACCATCAACCAATTGCCAGTAAATTAGCTGAAAATTTCTTAAGTCAGAGTACGCAATGGCAGTGTTATTTAGATAGGGAATGTGTAGTGAGAAGTCACTGAATATTTCATTGTTTGTAGATATAATGGCATAATGTAAGATGATGTGGAAAAATAAAATTGTGATTTTTTTTGTCATTTGTGGATCATGATGCACAGCTTAATAGTACAAAACCTGAGGAAGACATTGCTCTGTTGATTTGTGCTTCACTGTATTGATATGATGAAATTGTTAGATATGCTATACTACACTGTCAGTGATTTTAAGATTTTAAGATTTCTTTGCTTGTGGCACTGCAGCCATGGTTTGTATGTGTAAAGAATTGAGGCAACATTGTTTTCATGTCAGTTGTTGCAGGGAAGATGAGAGTGATTTGCTAAACTGTTTCATTAGGGTTACTTATATATGTTATTCTATGTTAAAGCACAATGCAGTAGCAGGTTTCAAGACAGAGTAAAGACAATTTCAGCCTTGTGGAGATCATGCTCTCATGGGGTCCCTAAGGACATACAATAAAAACAAAGGTGGGGGCAAAACAAGCTGAGAGAGAGCAAAGGTGTGGAACCAGGTGGTTATGGACACATGCTATTGGGGTGGGAACTGCACATTGACACACTCAAAGGGCTAATGATGTGGTAGGATGTGCTTGAGCAAAGTCAAGGCAGAAAGCAATTGCCCGTAGCAGTACTGGTGGGTGACCTCCCAGACTTATTCCTTTAACACCTGATAAGCAATACCTGCTCTCCACATGGGAATACGACTATGACATTGATGAGGATGACACTGGCATAATAAGAAGCAATGGGGGCACTGGCAACCACCTACCTCAGTGTCATCCACAGGCATGTGTTCGGGAAGGATATTTCATCCACCATGACATATTGACATTAAGAGGATTACTGCAGAGGGTGCCTGCTTATATGCAACACATATTTACTTTCAACAGGAGAGCTCTCCATTTCTGCCAGTTCTGAAAGTGAAGTGACTGTACATGGCAAGTGTCCCCCACATTTCATTACACTGCATTCAATAGTTTGTCCTTTGATTCGCTGCTAATGTAATTAAATTAATGCTTCACAGGGTCAGCCACAGGAAGTAAGATTTCCACTTTACCAGCACAGCTGGAAGATAGCAGCAGCAAAATGGCTTTTGATAATGAAAATGTTGTTATATTCATGAGACAGCCTGACCTGACTACTGTGGCACGCAGTCGCCAAGTTTAATTGCTGGATCGCACATCCCACAACAGTGACATAACTCTGCAGGAAATGTCACAGGATCCCAAATTCAAGTAGATGGGGACATTTCATTTAAGGTTATACAGGGGGAAGAGCCTATGTACTTCAACACCAGTGTCTCCTCAACCAGGGGAACACCTTCTGGACGACAGGACCATCATAGAGGTAGCAGTGTCAACTGTGACACCTATGCAAGGGGATGCCAGGCATAGGTATGTGTCACAGCTGGCTTCAGAAGCATGAAAAGCATTGGCTACCCAGCAGTAAATGTGCTGTGACTTTGTTGAGGCTAAGTCCACCGCTACAGGGAGTTGGTTACAGATGATCAGAGTACTGCAGGGCATACATGAGTATTTTCCACACTACATGGAAGTGGTAGAGAGTAGGGATAATGCCATGGTCACACTCAAGTGCAGTATGGTGGCAAACAGCAGCCATGTCTGCTTCCATGTGGACACTAGTGAGGACATACTAGACTCGAGTGGGGGTCACTTATGGACGGGGAAGAGAATGGGGTACTGTACAGATATGTGGAGGCATATCACCAAGTCCTTATCTGCAAAAGTAATGGGAATAGCAGAGGGCACCTAACACAACAGTATTCAAGCAGGCCTCATTAGGTGTTCATCCACACATTGCAGTACCTCTCATTTGAGGTCTTAGCCATGCAGCACTCTTAAATCTCTGTTAGATCACCTGTATTCAGTATATCTCAAGTCAGCATCCAGCTCAGATGGCTGCACTACCTAATAACTGTGGGCACCTTCACCCATCCTAACTTTAGAGGAAATTGTGTATGACACATTTGACCTTAACCATCTGTAAGTCATGGTTAACATTGCTGTTAATGATTGCTTGACATGTCTCAGTTCAACAGTATGCATTTCAGTACACTAGTGCACTGTTTAAGGAAAACGTAAATGTAAAAAGAAAAAGTGAGTATACAGCCAAGTATGGAGGAAGGAAGAAAACATGTATGTGTGCAATGTATTTCAGTGCTGACGGACTTTTCTTCAGAATGTATTTCAGTTGACTAATGCTACTGATTACAACACAAGAAAAAAAACAATGTGCAAAGAAAGCTGGAGGGAGTAAATTGCAGAGGACAGCCGTTGAGTGTATGATGAGTAATACTAATACTGATAGTTATAATATAAAATGATGAATAAAAAATGAATCCATAAAATGGGGGTGGGGAAGAACTAATATAAACTATCAGCATCTTAATACACAGTGGAAATATGATTATATGAGTAACAGTCATCCTGCCAGCAATACTAGCATTGTTGCCACTTCCCCCTCAGCACTGCGCAATTGATGAGTGCTACTAAAGTCTGATCATACAATAGCCAGTGTCAATGACAGAATTAATCTGATGCGCCGTACCTTACTATAAAAAATAATTATTTTAAACTGAATTAAAGATGGAGAAACATGTACTATAAAGCAAATAAATGTCATATATTGTCCTTTCTTGCGCCTGTTATAGACCCATTAAACATGCAGTTTGGAATACAGCAGCAGTACATCTTTAAATGCATATACTTCTCTCACCCCTTCTATTACTGCAACAGCAATGCAAATTTTATTACACTACTGAACTTTACAGCAGAAACAAAATGTAAATATATTCACTTAACTAAACTCATTCTGTAAAACAGTACAGAATGTATTTATATTATGCAAATTCTATTCACTGCACAGATCTGAGTGACCGGTCAGGCATATATATTCTAAATAGTAAAAATATATATGCTGTATGAGTGACTCTACTAGATACAATAAAAAAATTGCATTTTATTTAAAAATAAGAGGGACTGTCTCAACAGTGCAGTACACCATGCACCACACAGCATAACACAAACAAAGCACTACATGCATCAGTTATACTGTATGTGTTTTCTTATAATGAGGAAACACTAACCTGAATATCATAGTCCATTGCTGTGTACAGAAAGTCACTGCTTTACCTGTGCAACTGTACACCATGCAAGAGCCTGCCAAACTGAGTCCCTTACTACTGCTGCCAGTTGGTCACCAGTACTATCATCATTTGTGATAAGACATATCGTGGGAGCTGCAGTGATATCATGGGACATATTACCACCAGACTGGTGCATGATTGTCTAGAATGCTACACGTGGTAAGCATTCTGTATGCAGTAGCTTGGTCATACTGAAGGGCACCCCCAGATGCATCCTGGCAATGGAAACAGGCTTTAAGCAGGTCGAAGACTCTCTCAGTGACAGTTCATGTCTGTGACAGTGTGGACTTGACATTCCTCTGTAACTCCCATTGGATTCCTCACAATGGTCATCAACAAAGATTCTAGGTGATAGCCTGCATGACCTGAAAAACACAAGAAAGCAAGAGAAGGGTCTAGGGAGACAAACAAGTAGAAGGGGAGTTTGTAATAAATAATACATTTTGCAAATACTAAATAAAAAGTAAAATTAAAATTTCCACTTGTCAACATGGTAGCCATGGGGCATTCTATCATGCAGGAAGAGGGGGTAGAATGAGTTTGTGTTCCAGATATGGGAATCATGGTCACTGCCAGGATGCTGGGCTGATAAGCTGGTGATGCACCCCCATGCATCACACGCTTCCTGGTAGTCAATGGAAGGGTAGCTCATCCTATTGTGGTATCATCCCCCATACCTGCCGGTAGACCTAAGGGGGCCCCTTGTAGCAATATGGGTGCCATCTATTGCACCAAACACCTCAGAGAAATGTGCCACCCTAGAAATGGCATGCATGGTACAAGCTTGGTCCTGAGATGACGCCTGTAAATAAATGTACTGATCCACATATGCCAAGAATAAGTCAAGGAACTGCAAAAGTCTCTTCAAGAATAAGCCTGAGGAATACCCAGCATGTCCCTAGTCTGTCTCTGGAAGGTCCCCATGGCAATTATAGTATAGGCTATACATACTTTAGTATCCACAGAAACAGGAAGTCCATGTAGCTCCCTAATTCCTGTCTGTGGGCCATACATGCTTACTAAAGTCCTTAAAATGTCCCTGTCACTTCTAAATCTACCAACAATTTCCTGATTATCAAACTGTAATATCTTACTCTTTGGCTGTATCTTTGCCTTTTTGGCCAGTAAGTGCTGCTTGGGTGCCTATGGTTTTGGTTCAACCAAGACCAGCATCTCATATCAGAAAACAACCATGCTAGCTATGAAAGCAAGCAGCTTCACCAAATGCAAAATGGACAGAAAAGGTACAATTCTGCCTTTAATAATAACTGTGAAAAAAGGTAAAAAAAATGTCTGTGAATCACAAACATGCAGGAATGGGGCATATTAGCAAAAGAAGCTCTACATTGTCTCATCAGCATCTCATTAATTCTTAATTTAAAGTTTATGTGGGACTAAGTTGCATGTGTGTGATTAGCTTCTCTGAATCTTGCATTTTCCTGCAAAAAAGGAAGATAAAGCATGTATAAGTATTCCTGTATTTTTTGCAGTGAATTTTTAAGGTAATAATGCAGTTAGCCTGGTGATTCTTACAATACCAAGGTTTCTAAATCAGTTATACACATCTAAGAAAGCTAAACGAGGCACTGGTATTTTTTCATTGTTAAAACCCTTGAAAATGTTTCTCTTGCTGTGCATATTGTTGACTACCATAATAGCAGCTTACATAACCGGAATCATAGGTGAAGCTAACTTTTTTTTATTATTAGGAATTAAAAATGTGCTGGTAGGCTTGTAGAGAATGGGAAGATCTTTGTTGCTGCACTGGTGATATCACAGGAAGTAAGCAGGATAGATGAATGAGCACCATCTTCTGTATGTGTCCTCAGATAAGGGAACTGAAGTAAAAACAGTGCATTGTGTGCTGATTTAATATTGTATGTACCCTGGTTTAGTCCAATATTGTTAAACAAAAGGTTGCAGAGGTACTCAATCACAAAGTAGTACATTTAAAAAAAATAAATGGATGGGAAAGCGGAACATGGCTTTTGCTGCAATAATTCTGGTTGAAGCAGTCCATCATGTCACGAGACAGAAGAGTGTATAACAATATAGTACTGTGGAAAGTAGCTGTGGTGCAAGGATAAGTGGTGTAGACAAGATAGTCACTTAAAGCTCTGCAGAAGAAACAAGTGCTTGATCTATATGGGAGCTTTAGTAGTGTAGCTCTCTCTCTCTCTCTCTCTCTCTCTATATATATATATATATGAAGAAATAAGATAAAAAGAAGAAATAATGAAATGTGCAAAAAATACAGCTAAAAAAAAGAGAAGAGAAAAACAATAAATGCATGCTAAGCAGTGTGCAGGTAACCAGTGAAACAGCACTTCTTAGTGCAAAGCAGGAGGAATGGTGCGAATGAGTTAAAGGTGTGGTACAACCTAGGCAAGGTAGTATTGTGTTATTCCACATCTCCTCCTGTCTCAGTCCCTCATACATACCCTGCAACCCCCCAGACACACACACGTGTGTGTGTGTGTGTATATATATATATATATAAAATATGTATGTGTGTGCATACATATATGTGTGCACGTGTGTGTGTATATATATATGTGTATATATATATATATATATATATATATATATATATATATATATATATATTGTTAAATAAAATAAGATATCAATACACAGGAGGTTCAGGTTAAAACGTTTACTAGTGTACACCAGGAGGCAAAAAACGTACAAGTACAGAATTTTGTCTGACATGAAACAGGAAGCACACAATTTTATATAGGTTTAACATTTAAGCTATGCCCACCTTACTGACATGATATGTCACAGGGCATCTACATCACTTTAGCTTACAGTCCTCTATTCATAAAACTGTTGATGCTGTATATTTAAAAAAACTTTTCCTCTAGATACAATACGGCCTTGCTAGCCAGCTGGTCAGACATAATGTCTTTCTGTAAAGTTACTTCTTCAAGGTTTCATATCAGTTCGAATACAATAGCAGCTTCAGTCTTTTAATACACATCTTTGTTCTCGGTTACACTTTCTCACATAGCTGCATGCTATCTCAGTAACACATATACAAGGCCAAATCATTCCAACAGGAAAGAGCAGAAGATTTCATTATTTCACACATTTAATTTCCTGACCTAGCAGATAATCACTTGTGAAAAGCATAAACATTAAAACTTGCTAAGCTAGCATTCTGCCAGGGTCAAAGATCAGCTTTGCTTCAAGCCACACTGCAGTTTCAAAACTACTTACATTTACACATGAATTAATCTGTACTGTTATATGATTAATAGAATAAAATGCATTATATACTACTTTGCTTTTAAACTAGCATTTCTCATATATTCAAATACACATTTTTCTAACATTTTCCCCTCTATTAATACTTTTTATTCTATTTTGAAGTATGCATAGTGTCATTTCATCTCCTAGCCTTTTCCACTTAGGATTTTCAGCTAGGTGAGTCATTCAATCTATACTGCAGAAAAAATGTCCTCTGAGATCAATCTTTCAATCTCAATATCTTGGTACAAAGTTTCAGTAACAGATACATCAATAAAATCTTTGATTAATCTTTTCATGCAGGGAATTCCACAGCAAACACATGCTCCTATTAGGAGTATACCCACACAAATGGCAATCAGAATATTCATTAGGATGGAACCCCACCCCCCAAATAGATTCTGGAAAAAGTCCGTCAGTGGGTTTGGGCCTGGTTCAGTCATGGCTGATACTTGCTGAATTACCTCTAGGTGGTTATTGATCTCATGACGATTGTCAGGAATATAAGCACAGCATTCTTCTTTGATAAGCGTGCACGTACCACCTCTCGCCGCTAGGGTGAAGTCAAGAGCCATCCGATTTTGTAGCACAACAGTTCTCATTGCATTCAGTTCATCAGTCACCAGTTCTAGGGCGGAAAAAGTTGCATTACTCATTACTTCGAGAAGTTTCGACAACTTCCTCAGCTCCCAGATCGATTTGACTGCTCCATAGGCTGGGAATATTCCTGCCCAAGATATAACACTGTCACTCAAGTCCATATGAGTCAATTCGCTTTTGTCTTTTACCGAATTGTGGTCTTTCCAGCCAGCTTCGATCTTTCCAACTGGATTCACAGGTTTTTCAACTGGACCTTAGGGTTTTTGGGCTGCTTCTCTCACATTTTGTATCTTACCCAAAAGTAATTCTGCAGTATGTCTTATTGCCGGAACCAAATAACCCAAAAAACAACTGCCGGACCAATTCTCAGGTAACCATTTATATGCCTTTTTCCCACAAATAAAATAACAGTTTTCTACTTTAGTACTAATACGCATCAGCCCTGCATGAAACATTTTCTGATCTATAACTGACAATTGTTTAAAGAAAACTGGATTTTTTTGAATGTCATTCATAGTTGTTTTCAATGAGTTTAAATACGAGTCATAATTAGTATTGCAAAAAGTATTGCCATTACCATTCTTAATATAACATCGGTAAGATATGGTTATATTACAATTGCTCCAGCCCACCTGGAGGGTGTCATTTTTATAGAAACATACAACTCCTTTTTGTGTGACAGGTAAAAATAAAGCTATTTTGTCTTGTGATCTCACAGTTCCTGTATCGAAAAGTAAATTCTCCCAAGTCTCATTTATCCCCAAAGGGACAACGGACATTATCAGTCCTCCATATGCTGTTGGTATAGCTGTACAAACCCAGCAATTTCAAATGTTCATAGTCTCTGCATATACACGCTTCATGGCTAGGTATGTGTTAAAATTTGGATGCCAGTCTATAGACGTTTCATCACGCCTTCCCACTTTCACTTGTGTGGTTGTGTGTAGGATAAACCACAACAAGAGGAAAACTGTCGCAATTACAGTCAATAAATGTACACTCAACAAAATGATTATGCAACATCTCTGGGGTTGATCTAAATTTCTATTTGCTTTGTTTTTAGCCATCTTGGTCTGGTTGTGTATCAGTCACAAAGTTTTTATCAAGTTGAAAGTTCTTTACCGGTTTACAATGCGTCAAATGAACCCAGGATGTCCTCTCGGCCACTCTAACTGCAGTAGGCATTGCCAACAGAACCTGGTATGGTCCCTCCCACTTTGGACTCGCCCAATTCTTCCTTTTTGTCACTTTCAGCCAAACCCACGATCCTGGGGCCAAGACTGCTTCCACCGGTCTGGTCTGTTCCTTATCTGAAAAAGAGTTAAACTGCAAAACAGATTTATTTGTTAACAGTTTCCTCATATAACTAGCTAATGAACTGTCAGCCTCTTGCTCTGCAGGCATGAGAGCTTTCCACTGAGGCACATAATATGCTCTCCCAAAAAACATTTCAAAGGGAGTCAAACCCTTACATTTGGAACCGTTCTCATACTCAGCAGTGCTAAAGGCAGACAGTATATCCAATTATTTTGTGTCTCCCCTACTAGCTTCCTAAGTTTGCTTTTTAGTGTACCATTGTACCTTTCCACCAGTCCTGCTGACTGTGGGTGGTAGGCACAATGGTTCTTTAAGGAGATACCAAAAAATCTACCAAGTTGGTGGATTGTCTGGTTTACAAAATGTGTGCCATTGTCACTATAAATCCTTTCCGGAATGCCAAATCTAGGGATTACTTCTTTTATCAGGGCTTTCGCCACTGTTGCTGCATCCGGGTTTTTGGTTGGAAAAGCTTCTACCCATTTAGAAAACATGTCTACAATAACTAAACAAAACTTTTTCCCTTCACATTTATTCAATTCTATGAAATCCATACAAATAGTATGGAACGGGTATGGTGGTATAGGAAAACTTCCTTGCTTGGTTTTAAATGCTCCTTGTGCATGGTGCTTGTTACAAGTATGACAAGCTGTACAAAAATTTTGTGTAGTTTGTGTATCCATATGTTTGGAATATTCGGTTTACTAACTGTACCATCCCCCCTGTTGAGACATGGCACTGCCCATGGCTCAACAAAGCTGCATATCTAAATAAATTAGACGGCAATATCGGTTTTCTTTCTTTGGAAATGTACAGTCCATTCTCAAGAATTGCACCTCGTTTTACCCATTTTTGTTTCTCTGCTTTTGTAGTAAGCATCTGCATTGTTTTTAACATGTCTAAATCTAAAATCTCAGAGGGTTGTAATTCCTCATTTAAAAGTAAAGTTTCTGAGTTTGAGGCTGCTTGCTTTGCAGCTGCATCAGCTCGTGCATTGCCTTTTGAAATCTTATCCTGCTGTTTTGTATGAGCTACACATTTACAAATAGCTACTTTGGTAGGTCACTGAATAGATTCTAATAACTCCAAAATAAATTGCGCATGATTAATAGGCTTTCCACTAGATGTTATCATTCCTCTATTTTTCCATTGTTGTGCAAATACATGTACTGTAGAAAAAGCATACTGACTATCAGTATATATGTTCACACACTTGTTTTTTGCTAAAGTACATGCCCTCGTCAAAGCTATCAATTCTGCTGCTTGTGCAGATAAGTTGTGTGGTAAGGATTGAGCTTCTAAAATTTCAGTGTCTGTAACTACTGCATACCCTACCAGATTCTTCCCTGTAGGACCCCTTCTGCATGAGCCGTCCACGTAATATGTCACCTCGGCATTATCCAAGGGCATATCTGTGAAATCTTGTCTAGGTAAAGCTAACTGTTCAATTTCCTGCAGGCAGCTGTGTGGTGTGCCATCCACAGGAGTTGGGAGTAGTGTTGATGGATTTAATGTCGTACATCGTTCAATTGTCATATGAGGTTGGCTCAGCAGTATAGTCATACATGAAAGATGTCTAGCAGGGGAAAGGTATGCCACTTTTTCTTGCAGTAAAATTATTGCAACTGCATGAGGCACTCTCAATGTGAGAGGGTGGAATAACACCACTGTGGCCGAAGCCTGTACTGCCATTGCAGCTGCAACTACTGCTTGTACACAGTGAGGCAAAGATCGCGCCACTGGGTCTAACTGTGATGAATAATAGGCTATGGGGCATTGCTTATCCCCATGTTGTTGCGTCAGTACTGATGTCATATATCCTTGCTTACAATCTACGGTCTGAAAAAAACATTTGTGATCATTTGGAAGTCCTAAAACTAATGAAGAAGCTATCAACTGCTTCAACCTGCAGAAAGCCGTTTCTGCTTCGGGTGTCCATTGTAAGATATCTTGTGCTGCCATTGGTGTCTTATATATCAAGTCAGGCAGTGGAGCAGATTCCAAAGCATAATTTGGTATCCAGCTCCGACAAAAATTAGTTGTACCTAAGAAAGACATCATTTCCTTCTTGGTTGCTGGTTTAGGTGCTTGCAAAATTGCTGTTTTTCTTTCCTCATCTAGTATTCTACCTTCATTGGATATTACATATCCCAAGTATCTAATTTGTTTTCTCCAATGTTGTAACTTACTTTTGTTTACTTTGTGTCCTTGTGTTGCTAAAAATTTCAATAATGCTACAGTATCCTCCCTGCACTGTTGCTGGGTGGGGGTTGCTAGCAAGATGTCATCTACGTAAAGTAGAATTTGACTACCTCCCGGTGGGGTAAACCCTGCCAGGTTGCTAGCCATTTCTTGTGCAAATATTGTTGGACTCTCACAATATCCCTCTGGTAGTTGAGTATATGTATACCTTTTACCCTGAAATGTAAATGCAAACCAGTATTGACTATCAGGATGTATAGGTATCGAAAAGAAAGCATTGCTAATATCTACCACAGAGAAATATTTCTGTTGCGGTTCTAAATCGTTTAACAAGGTATGTGGGTCTGGCACAGTAGGTGCTCTAGGTATTACTGCATTATTTATAGCTTGTAAATCTTGTACCATCCGCCATTTCCCATTTGCTTTTTTAACAGGAAATAGGGGTGTATTACATGGTGAATCAGGAGATTCTATCAGTATTCCTTCTTTGAGTAATGCTGCTATTATAGGCTTAATTCCTATTTCTGCATCCTTTCTCAAAGGGTATTGTCTTTTCTGTGGTCTAAAAGCTGACTTTGGGGTAATTGTAACTGGTCCTGCTGTTCGAATAGGTCCTACATCTGACTTGCCTGTTGACCAAAGAGTTGTTGAAATTTCACATAAGACCTTTTCTTCTTCTAATAAGAACGCTAATCAGCTGTCCTCGCTAGATTGCAAGTCTGTGTCTGTGTCAACCAATTCAGTCTGTGTCTGTGTCAACCAATTCAGTTTTTGTTTTTGTATCCCTTGTTCTGATAGTTCTAAATCAGTTTGTTTCTCCCATCTTGTTACTTTTTCTCCTAAGTCTGCCCATTTGACACTTTTGTTCTTTGTCAAGCTGACATGTGGTAACCGATTTGATCTATACAATGCAAGGAATTCTTGAGGTAACGAACAGCTAACTACACTGTTCCCCTCAGTATCCCAGTACAAAGTACGCAAAACCAATCTAGTTGCACGATTTCTAAACAATTCTTGCTCATACTCTATCAGGTCCTGGTGTAGTACAGTAGTATAGAGTACAGTGTAACAAATGCTGTCAATCAGTGTCAAGGGAGGGGGCTTTACTGATGGCTACATTCATCAGTTCCTCGGTTACTGCCCCTGGACCAGTCGTGACTAGGTCCTGGCTGTACCAGTAAAAAGTTTCACCCTCCGATCGCACTACAAAGGTATCCATTTGTCTCTGTGCCTCCATACCTTGTACAGTTGGAACTACTGCTATGCCAAATATCTGCATAAGGTCCCTGCCCAATAGGTTTACTGGAAACTTTGCAGAAACAACAATTTTACTTCTCTGGGTACCTGAAACAGGGTCAGTTATTGCTATATCATGGGAAAGTGGTTCCCTGTATAGCTGTCCATTTGTGGCTTTTACTAGTATATAATCAGGTGATTCTGAATGTTCTGGTAACTTGGAGGGGTGTATCAAAGTCCGTGACGCTCCTGAGTCACACAGGAATTTGACTTCCCTTCCCTCCACCAGAAGTGTAACTTCCGGTTTCGTATCTGCTAAGTAGAGCTCTAAAATCAATAATGCTAAGTCCAAAATTTCACTTTCTTCATCCTTCATATCTACTTGCACTTCCTGTACTCCTTCTATCACATTTACATTTGTTTTTTGTTATTAACTTTTCCTGATGATTTCTGACTTTCACATGATGTATCTTCACTATCATATAGTCAGTCCTCATCTCCCTTATCTTCTGTAATTACCTTTTTGTTTTGCCTACAATCCCTTGCTAGATGTCCCTTTTTCCCGCTCTTGAAGCACTCACCTCTCTTTTTTCTTTCTTCAAAATCTTCTGATCATTTGTCAGACTGTTTGTTTCCCTGGGCATTCTTCTTGCCCTTTTTACCTGACTGTAATACAAATACTTCAGCTCCGTCTTCAGCAGTGAAGACTTGCGCCTTCTTTTTCTTTTTACTATTAAAATGTCTTTCAGCATGTCTAGCGTATTCAAGTAAGGCTTGTAGCCTCCCTGTTCGATGGTCTATCATATGCTTCGTAATGAAGCTACTAATAGGTGCAATGCAACCTTTCAAAAATGCATTTTTTAATTGTTGTTCATACGGGAATCATTCGTTTGGTTCTCAGGAACCGACATACCGCTATGATTATTAAAACATTCTAATAATCTAGCATAGTACCCATCTATTGTCTCATTTTCCTGTTGTATGCATTGATTAATGCAAGTCCAGTCTGCTCTAGGTTTCCATTTCTCAGAGATTCGGTCTGTCAGACCTTTCACTCTGTTGTCTAACTCCTCGTCACTATGTGGGAGTGGTCTAAGCTCTGCATTACGAGGATTCCAGGTGCCACAAATCATGTGCCAATCTGGACCTATAATTTGGCTTACTACTTTTTCTACTTCTTCCCCATTCAAGTGGTAACTCAATCTCATGCCTTGTAAATCTTCTAAAAATTTAGTAAAATTAACTTTCGAATGGGGGATTCCCTCAGTAGCCTTCCGGATATCTTCCGGTCTATATACTAGTCCATGGTCTATATACTAAGAGGGTTGGGTCCTGCCCTTCCTGTCCTGCCTGAGGATTTGGAACTTCTATAAGTGGGCATATTTCTTCCTCACTCTCATCCTGTAGATTTCTCTCTATTTGATATAATTCTGTGTCCCTATGTGTTTTACGTGTTCGGGACCTAGTTTCAATAGGATCTCTAACAAATGGTTGTGGTCTTGCTGAAACTTCAGGATAATGCGGAGGCGGACCAGCCTGTCCACTCGCTTCATATCCTGAAAAGGGTAAGGGAGGGGGCAAAGGAGGAGGAGGGGGAGCTGTCGCTATTACCAAGTTATTATCCTCTTTGTCTAGAAATAATGTTTTTGAATTTTTAAGCTTCTTTTCTCTACGATTTGCTTCCTCAATCCACCTGTGTGCCTGAGGAATGCCTAATTGGCGTTGCTTTTTTGCCTGACCTTCTGCATCAGATTTAAGCTGTTTAAGGAGTTTAACTAGTGAAGTTTTATCTAGTTTACCATCAAATTCATATTTATTAATATAATACCTAACGTTATCAGAACATTGTAATTGCATGTATTTTGCATCTTCGGTTAGGGGCGGATCTCGCGATGTTTTAGTGCACTGATTACCCATGTCAAAGAAAATGTTACGTAACCCTTTTTTATCAAGTGATATCAAGTTCTCAGTTCCTGTTCACAGTTTATCTAGAATAACTGCCTACCTTATTCTGTTACCCTGATCTATGACCAAATATACAGTACTTCCTTTTGTCCCTGATCTGCAAAACAAATCTTGACAACAATATACTGTAACCTAGCCCCTGATCTAAAACAGAAAAAAGGCAAATTCTTCCTACCTGAGCCTCCGGTATTGAGAAAGTCCAAGTTCCGCTTTTCGGCCACAGATCAGAAAGTGGCCAGCCTCTTTACATGACAATTCAGTCGGAGGTCTTTTCACTCAAGAAGAACCTTTTCGGTAACTTCTCCTGCGCAGTATTCGACCACCGATACGCTCTGATCTGCGGCTTACCAAGGGAATTCCATCTGTGAAGGACCAAACTGTTAAATAAAATAAGATATCAATACACAGGAGGTTCAGGTTAAAAAGTTTACTAGTGTACACCAGGAGGCAAAAATGTACAAGTACAGAATTTTGTCTGACATGAAACAGGAAGCACACAATTTTATATAGGTTTAACATTTAAGCTATGCCCACCTTACTGACGTGATATGTCACAGGGCATCTACATCACTTTAGCTTACAGTCCTCTATTCATAAAACTGTTGATGCTGTATATTTAAAAAAAACTTTTCCTCTAGATACAATACGGCCTTGCTAGCCAGCTGGTCAGACATAATGCCTTTCTGTAAAGTTACTTCTTCAAGGTTTCATGTCAGTTCGAATACAATAGCAGCTTCAGTATTTTAATACACGTCTTTGTTCTCTGTTACACTTTCTCACACAGCTGCATGCTATCTCAGTAACACATATACAAGGCCAAATCATTCCAACAGGAAAGAGCAGAAGATTTCATTATTTCACACATTTAATTTCCTGACCCAGCAGATAATCACTTGTGAAAAGCATAAACATTAAAACTTGCTAAGCTAGCATTCTGCCAGGGTCAAAGATTAGCTTTGCTTCAAGCCACACTGCAGTTTCAAAACTACTTACATTTACACATGAATTAATCTGTACTGTTATATGATTAATAGAATAAAATGCATTATATACTACTTTGCTTTTAAACTAGCATTTCTCATATATTCAAATACACATTTTTCTAACATATATATATATATATATATATATATATATATATATATATATACATATATATACACACACACGCATGCATACACATATATGACGGACAGTATTGCACAATACAATAGCTGATACACAATGAAGTTTCGGAAAGGCTTGTAGGAAGGGTATTTGTACTTGAATATGCATGAGGACCATAAAGGTAACTTACTTGTTGTCAGTCTATGAATCAGTGCCAATACATTTGATTTATTCATTTGCATTGCAGGTAAAGTTGGAACTAAAAGCTGAGGAACACCTAAAATGTAAGTTGAACAAAGACGGACAAAGAAGAGGAGGAAACAAAAGATCAGCAAAAGGAGGACAAGACCTATGATGAAGAACTGAAGATGAGGAACAGAATGAGAAGACAGGCATTAAGTGTAGGTAAAATAGCATACCCCAGCATGAGCAGTGGGATGGGACAACAGCCAGCAGGGCAGGCAGCTAATATGAATAATCGCAAACTTGATGGTTTACATGAATACTTGGATTCTTTTCTGTAATAATTGGATCAGGCTTATTTAAAATATTTGCAGATCAAAGTGGGTTCATAGTAGCCTCTCATTGGAAGGAAGGGCATTCTAGTGACTCGTACAGTGAAGGAGGGCAGGGGATTCCAGCTAAAGATGAAAACTAGATAGTGGTGTGCATCTTACCTGTCAAAACATTCACATGATGGACTGAGGATCTGAGGTATGCTGTGATGAATGTAAAGGTGATATATGGCAAGCACCTCAATGGAGGTGGGAAGAAGGCCCATTACAACCCATATTATGAAGGCTGTAGAAGAGCTAATATGGAAATGTGAGTTGGTAGAGCTTTTTAATCCTTAGAACAAGAATAAGGCACACCAGATAACTGAATCTGACCAGCCAAAGGCAAATGACCTCATAGTAACTTAGACAACCTTTAATGGTGCCTGCCAACCAGGTACAGGGCCAGAATGTTGGTAATCTGGGTTTTGGGATATTAATAGCCGATATCTGTCACACTCAAAAAGACAACTGAGTTGGCATTGTCCATGTTTCCTTATTATTTCATTAGTAGAGATGCCCAGGAAACGAGGTGGATGATTAGGCTTAGATGATTTATGATCAAACCTTCATAAAGCTGATGGTGAAGAATAGGACCTGATAGTGTTTGCACTGTCTAACCACGTGTCTGTCAGTGATGATCACCAAAGAATCTCCACCTGAAGATGATGAGGAACCCAAGGTACAAGACTAGGTCAATCGATGTTTGGCATTCAGTGTCTTTAGATGTTACTGGACCTGCTGTAAATTTGCACACATCTTTGCCTTATGTGCATTGGACAAGTATGCATCCTCCGTTTGTATTTATGAATGTGGTGGAAAATCAAATGAAGTGTATAGCTAGATTGCATACTAACGATTCACAGATCATTCTGCAGTTAGATCATACTGCAACTGAATTTTCACATAGGGGATACAACAAAAGTTATAATCATAAAATTAAAAATAGTGTCATCCAGGGCCGACAAAGTATTACAAGACCTACTTACTCTTTAGAGTTTAATAACAATGAGGCTGTTAAATGAGATGCACCCTTAAATAACTTTACAAGATGTATGCTAACTTATAGCCAAAACAACACAGACGTAAAATGGATTATTAATAAATATTGACCTATTATGTCTGAAATATCTGAAATCAGAAATAAGATAGGAGATAAACATATTTTTGGCTACAAAAGATGTCTCCATTTAAAACAGAGATTTTATGTTATAAAGAACAACCTAGAAGCAACACATTTTTAGAACCAAAACAACAGGAACATATACATGCAATAAGTGAGTGCACTGTATAAATATTAACACAGAGAAAACTTTTATGCACCCTGTTGCAAAAAAAGACATTTAATATATATGCATACAGAAATTGTGATACAAGAAATGTTATTTATTTAGTTACATGTCAAAACTGCCTAGTGTATTATATTGGTAAGACTAACAGAAGACTCAAAGATAGTTATCAGTACCATTTATCAGAAATGAATAGGAAAATTAACTCTAATTATAACTCCACTGTTAAAAACACAAATACGTTCAACAGTGATAAGCACTTTCGCAGAATCTATTTGCTTCTTCAGATAACAATTCCAAGAAAAAGCATCACAGTTTAAGTAATACATTCAACCACCTCCGTAATCAGTAATTAAAAATTTATAGATTTTAAGAAGATTTGCCGTGGTCTGCTCAGTACACTTTTTTCTTGGTTTGTGCACTTTTTCGTAACTTAGCAGTTTATCTTCCTGGGTAACGAGTTTTATTTTGTCTGCTAAATTAATATATTTAAAATCTGTTCCTGATTTTGGGCCTTTGCACTCCATTATGTTTTGGCTTTGTACCAAATTGTTGAGAAAAGATGTTGAGAGATAAACTTCCTTACCAAGATTTAAAGTCTCCCTTTATCAGTGTTTTGCTTATGATTTTAGTTTTATGCTATTGTTGTCTTTTAGTAATTATGGCATGTCTTTAATAGACTAAAGAAACTCTGACAGGGAAGAGACATCGTAACTTTAATTTAACTAGCACAGGCTTTACAATATACTAGAACTTTTGAACTAATAGGAGTCGTCCTTCAGGAGCTACTTATGCAAGACACAAGTCACTTGTGCCTAGTAATATATAATTGGTGCTAGGTACAATGCTTTGATACCCATTTGTTTGCAGAAAAGGAGAAGAGAGCACATCATTTTTCCATTGGTCATAATATATCATTTACCATCAGCAGTGCAAGAAAAAAAATAATATTCAGCTCTGATGCTTAGCCACACAACACAGATAAAGACAGAGGCAGTGTGTGTGTGTTGCTTTTTAACTTATTTTGTATTCTATTTTTAGTGTTGTAATGTAACTTAAGGATTCATATACATTAATAATGTAACAGGTGTTGAGATAAGACCTATAATATGAAGTTGTATGCTACTGTATACAGACTTCTACAGTGCATTGACTACCAATAAATTCAGGACTGTGCATGCTGTATGACTCGGAAGTAGACTAAACTGCCAGCCTGCCTGTCCCAAATATAGGAACCAGCCCATGTCATGCAATAGGATAAATGAATTTGCTAACACTGACTTTGAAAGGAGAGCTGTATCACATTCATATATCCACTTAGCTACTCCTAGAGCAGTGAGTGTATGGACATGAGAATTGCTATGTTTGGTAATAGGCTAACCTCATGTCTAATAGCAATGACGTCCTTTGAATTTCTGTCAGGATTTGTCAACATTTGACTCGTTTTTTTTTCTTTTTACAGAATGGCTCACTCACTAAATATAAATATAATAAATGTGCACACGCTTAATAAATTCGGTTAACCACATATACTCTTGGTGCAGATGATTTCAATGAAACATTGAGTTTTGGCATATTGCAAGGAATTTATTTTATTTTGCAGAAAACATGGAAAGATGGGTGCAGCTGGCATAATTATCTGTACCTGATACAAAACTGGCTTATGTGGGAAAACTTCTTAACAATTGCAATTTTAATTTTGTAATAGAAACTGAAGCAAAATACAGTAGGGGTTGTGACAACCCTCCATTGGACCAGTAATCAAGGAGCCTCAATCCATAAACTGGCAGCAGTGGGGGACGTTCAGTGGGAGGATAAGTACACACACAGTATTTCCAGATGCACCTCTCTCTATCAAATGTAATTTCCCTTAACAGCACACAGAGACCACAGTCACTCAGGGGCTGGCTTCTCCCTCTTCCTCCAGATCCCCAATAAGACTCCCCACTGGCACAGCTATAGAGTTGAGATCTCAGCTGAGTGACCAAGTCAAGACCTCCAGCACCCTCTCTGTCCAACCAGTTTTTCTTGTCCCTGCCCAAGTAGCTGACACATACACTCTTTGAGGATTAATTTACACACACACACACACACACACACACACACACACACACACACACACACCTGGGAAATGCTGGCACAGGTTTACTAGCTATACCTTCTTCTGCCCAGACTATTAGGTAATTTCCACTGCCAACGGTCACTCCTCAACAGCTACTTTAAGGCCCTTAACAAGGGGTGACCAGTTTTACTATGTAATATTAATATTAATACAAATGGTAATTTGACCAAGAGCAAGGCTATTTGGAGTCACCGATACAGTGTCACCAAATAAATATGCAAGTACTCTCAAAACTTAAATATCTTTACACAGATCAGCCACAATGAAAGGTTTAAATATATTTAATAATAAATAAAAGAATAAGACAATACTAAATAGATATTCACAGTGACATCTGAGTTCAAAACCACAGGGAATATTTAAAACAGCACTGAAGGACGGTCTCTTCACTATATTTCTGACTGTATCTTAAGGCAGATGTTGTGGTGAATGGGTCTTCTTGTTAGGTCCACGACAGAATACAGAATGCTCTGTCTCACTAAGAAACGTATCAAAATAATATCTAAAATATTACTGCTGGGATAGCTTGCAGAATGACATTATTTCTGGTCATCTGACTTCTAGTTCCCAGGCCAAAACCCCCTATTGCTAGAAGGTGGCAGCATTTAGCATCTACCTTTGAAAATATACAGACAAGGGCCTTTGCTCAAATCATTAGCAGATGCTGGAAGTCATAAAACAATTGCATTCCTCCATGCTTCAAAAGTAGCAATTAGTTCATTTCAAGGACAATACAGAAAGCTTACTTGTACAGACTTTGTCTCTAGCTGCACTGAAAACTTGAGAGACAGCCTCTTTATTGCATAGCCTATAAAGTAATTTAATTTCAGATACTTTTTTTAAGTTTGCTGGACTTTGGTTAACCCTCCAGTTTCCTGTGTTAAGCATATACATTTAAACAGTTACAATAGTGCAGATACATTTTTGTTCCCTTTCAGTAGGGCATACTGTGGTTACATTACAAACATGACACTCTACAAATCCTTTTTCAACACATGCACCTGTACAAGCAGTTTGATATACACATGGCATATAGTTCTAATACAGTTGTAATACAAGCATCTTGTATAAATCATTTTTATATTCACAAATGATGTATAGTTATTTACAAAATTCCAGCTAGTTTTGATGGCCATATCTTTTTGTCACAGGGATATAGATTGTTTACTTTATAACAGCTGTGAGTGTATGCATTTTTGTATGTCAGCTTGAGTTTGTCTGTGTTTGTGTGTGGAAATGCATAATTAAAAAAGAGGAAATAACATTGTACAGGAATCACTAAACATCCTCCAAAACAGCTTTGATGATCATATGCACTGCAGTGAGCATAAAAGCAGTGTAACCCATTAGTGTAACTGAGGGGCATTTTAATTGAATGCTATAAATAGAAAAGAAAATGTTTACATCACTCAGCTTTTTTTTTTAGACCAAGCAGACTTGGAAAGTATTTTCTACAATCAAGACTTGCTATCACACCAGAATTACATTTTTATAGTTTTATTTTAATAACATGCCTCTTCATAATATTTTGGGAAGAACATAAGTTAATTTCATGCTGTATAAGAAAACAGCAAAGTGAAGATGTTAATGGCTGAACAAGAGGGGAGAAAAACTATTGAGGTTTACTGCTTAATAAATCTGACACTACGGTGTGTTTTATTTATATAGTGATGTAGATTCAGTTCCTCTGATGTAGTGTTAACGGAAATGTTTTGTGGATATATGAGAGAGCAAGGAGGGTTTAGTCTTTGATGGAATGGTATGCAAGATATAGAACTCCATGTCAGTGTCTATAAATGACCTAATATATTGTATATATCTAGGGATTTAAGTCTGTCTTGGTATCTCAACTTTTTTAAACCATCAGGCTTCTTGGTTGGGAAATACTGTCTTTAACGTTACCATTCCATTCTTATGGAGACTTGTTAAGCTGCTTATATGTTGTTTTTAATTTTTAATTCTAATGTATCTCTTAATCTACTTTCTGTGATTTTTGCGGCTATAACTTTTAAATGTAATCTGTATTCAACCCCCCCAAATTGTTTAACTTTTTTCTCCCTCTTTTACTGTCCCTGACAAACTGCATTGTGAAGGGTCCCTCAAACTAAGCTGGTTGCCAGACCTCTCCCTTGTTATCACCCACATTGTGGTTAAACAATACTTCTTGAAATGGCTTGCAGTGCATGTTCTTATCCACTTTCAGCACATTAATTTAAGTTATACCAAACTTTTTATTAAGCTTTTTGCACAGTGGCATGCACACTCAGTCGGATGCTATAGCTCCCCCTTCTATAGCCCTGAACAGCTCCTGTCTTCCACTCCTTTTGAACTTCTCTCCTAAACAATATTTACATAGCATTATTGACTCTGGTTAAGAGGGAATGAGGACATTTGTTTATTACTTTGACACTGACTTGCAGCATGGAAGCTTAGCTGATAGTTTTTGTTATGCCTCTTGGGTGGGCCTCGTGGTTCTACCTACTCTGTTTGCCCTCGCTACACTTGGGCTCACTCCACTGCCCTACCCCAACCCCATTTCCACCCACCCCTGCTATGCCTACATTTACCTTGAACTAGCCAGTCCCACTATCTCAATCATCCAATGACAGATCAACCTTTGTACTCCAATTAAAAAACCTCTCCTAATTAGCTAATCCTGTTCCAGATTTTATCAGTCTCAACATATACTAAGTCCATCAACTCACACTTAAGTATAACACCAACACCTTAAGCTATTAGCAGACGAGTTTCTCATTACCAATTCCTGTCTTCAACTACCATCAACACTAAATAACCCAATCTTTGCCTACAGCATACTAGCAAATGGAAACCCAGTTCTAATTCTAGTCATTGCGTAAGCCACAATAAACAACTGACTTGAAATTCTCTCAGATCCACACAAACTACAACAACACTTCAGAAATTAATATTACACACAGCGCAAATATATTTATACCCAAAACATGATAGCCATATGTGCAACACTGCTTATTTTTTATGGTAACTGCCCATTTAATCTGCTACCATATGTATGTATACATTCCGTCCTCCACTAACACCATCCCCTTCCAATCCCCAGAATAATGAATACCCAAATATATCCTGATGTCACCTACCATCTACAACAACAAATGTATTGATGTAGCTTCATTCAGTACTCTCTCTCTCAACAGTCTTTTCCACCCGTTTCCCTAAAATATGATAAAATCATAGCTAAATGCTTAAAGCTGACATCACATATAACATCACAATTCATTCTCAGTGGTGATATATACCCCAACTCTGGCCCCAAAACTAATACAACCCTACCCACTACCTAACCTAATACTCTGCCCCAAAGTTTTTCAAACCTCCCTAGAAAAGGATCTGATCTTTTATTGCTACCATCTCTCTTTACTCTCCAGACATCACTCTAATAACAGAGATTTGGCTAAAACTAGACACCAAAAACAACAAAATTATACCACAGGGTACAATATTCTTAAATTAGACAGAACAAACAAAAGAGGAGGTGGTATTGCTATACTATTTAAAATAACTTCACCCTAGAGCCCATAAATTGTCATCCCTGATTTCGATAATGCAGAAACTGTGTTTACTAAACTTACAAAAAACAACAGAAAATACTTAAATATAGTGGGTGCATACATCCCACCCGGTAACAACCTCCCCACTGTTGAACATATTCTGCAGTGGACATCTAATGCCTTACCACAGGAAACAATCATCATGGGTGATTTCAACATTGATTGGAGTACTTGTGACCCTTAAAGTCCAACTAATCACATAAACCTCCACAGCTTCACTCAAATAATTCATTCTCCCACAAGAGTTGACAAAACATTAAAAAGACAGTCTGTCTTGGACTGGATCCTAACCAACAGACCCATTCTATCACTGCACTCAGGTTGTCTCCCAGACACCCTAATTGACCATCTCCCAACCTTCCTGTTACAACACTGTGTAAATCCACTGAAACTCAACACATATCACCAGATTTGTAATAAAAAAAGCTTTTGTCCCCAAGAGTTTATTTCTACCCTTAAACTCTGTAATTGGTCACCACTCAAGTATCTCCCTCTAGAGGAACCTGTAAAGTATTTTAACTCCACATTATTGCTATCTTGGATAAAGTAGCTCCTCCCAGCACAATAAGAATAAAATCTAATTTGCATCATGGTTAACCACAGAGGCACGATTACTACTAAAAATAAGAGCAAAAGCTTCGGAAACATGGCAGGCAAACAAAACCACATCAAACAAGCAGACATACCTCTAACTAAGAAATAAGGAAAAAAGACAAATTAGACATGATAAAACAAGTAATTATAGTAATATCCAATTAAAGCACCACAATCATCCTCAAAACATTTTGGTCAGCAATAAAAAAAAAAAAAATCTTACAAGCAGGAGAAGTTACTACACCTTCCCCTTCTACCACCAATACTGAAAAAAAGTTTTGTATTGCAGTTCAATAAATATTTCACTGAATCCATCTTGGCCCTTACTAAAAACAACTGTTCTACTCCACCACCATTCTTTTCAACTTTAAGTCTGGACAGCAATACCTTCTCCTTCAAACCTCTCCCTACTGATACTATAAAGAAATACTTAAAAAAAAACTTAAGCCAACTATCCTTGCATCTGATCATTTACCAGCAGACTATCTTAAAGTTTCTGCTGAAGCCATCACCTATCCTATATCCATCATTTTAACAGTTCCATCTCTGAAGAAAAAAAAGTCACATCCATTTGGAAAATATCACACATATTACCATTACACAAAGATGAAAACTCAATTGAGTTATCCAACTAATACCCTATAGCAATCTTATCACCAGGGTCTATATTATGTAATCAAACATTTAATTGAATAACTAAAAGTCGATCACTAAATATCGAAGATCCAAAATTGTGAATGGCAGTTTCCACTCAAGTAAACAAGTCATTTGGCTGTTATGCGGATTTTGCCCTTTCTTCAGTGTTGTGTGATCTCAGAGTTGGTATATTTAGTTAGGGGTGGTGTGGGGGGCATACATAGGACAACGGCATTGTTTCCCTGTGTGGAAACTGCCATTTTCTGTTTTGGGTCTTTGCTATTTAGTGATCGATGTTTAGTTATTCAATTAACTAAATGTTTGATCCTGTAATATAGACCCTATCACCATTATCCATAATTTTAGAGAAATGCATCCATTCTCAATTACTAAATTATCTCTTAACTAACAATCTTCAGTCTAATACTCAGCATGGATTTCGACCAAAACATAGCACTACCACTGTCCTCATGTCCTTCACTAACACCATTAACCAGCATATAAATGATGGTAATCTAGTATCTTCTATCTTCCTCTATCTATCCAAAGTTTTTGATACTGTCTCTCATAACAAACTCTTAAAGGATCTTTCCAAAATTAACATGTGGCACTTGCATGGTTTCAAGATTATTTATCAAGATGCCAGCAAGCTGTAAAATGACTGGTGCTCACTCTGGAAGTACATCAGGGATTTATCCTTGATCCTCTTCTCTTCATTCTATTTACTAACAGTCTTCAGACCTCTACCCTACATGCATCCTTAGTCCATTATGTAAATGATTCAGCTCCAATATGTGGTGCTCCAACACTACAGCAACTTCAACATATAACTCAGCAATACTTCTTAGCAGTGGAATGAATCTTTGCTAAATAATGGAGAACTTAACCCCAACAAGACTAAGCTCGTACTTTTTCACCACACTAGAGACAGTGACCCTTCCTCATCATTCAGCATCTCATCAACTAACAATACAATTATTTCTCCAATATCCCATAATAAACTTCTCAGTGTGATCATAGACAGTAACCTGAAATTTATTTACATATCTCAAACAATAAAGCCCATAAAAACTTATACAGGAATAAACAATTTCTAACAAACACCACAAAAGCAACCATTACTAGAACTCATCTTATCTCCATCCTCCTCTATGCTTCTCCATTTCTTACAAACCTAAAGAAATCAAATTTAAGAACACTTAATATCTGCTACAACAAAATAGCAAAGTTTGTCACAGAATCAAACTATAGATCCCACCACTGTCAAGCACTAAGACAACTCACCTGGTTAGAACTGCCCAATCTCCTAACCTACAACTAACTGACCATGGGCTATCAATTATTTAATCAACCAGAACGAACACCTGCCCTCCAGAATCTACTACTCCCCTACAGTACCAACCATGTCCTGAGATCCAGTAACAAATCACTATTAAAGATATCCAAAGTTAACAACTCTGCTGGTGAATCCTAATACTCCAAGTATATATCCACAATCTGAAACTCCCTGCCCAAGAAATAAAAACTAACACTAGCACAACACAATTCAAAAAAAATCCTTAAAACTCCTCTAACTAACACATGGCTATGTTCTTGCACTCACCCTGGTTAACACAGTCTATCCATCCTAACAATCTGTAAACATCATCTACCATTCACTTCTTTATCTTTTGTTCTCTACTCAAAAAAATGAACACATATATATCTGTATACAATAAGTAGTATTATTTTGTAAAAATGTCCCTTTTTTTATTTTTTTTGCTGTTGTTTTTGTTTGGTTACTATCAACGTATATGTTCATTAATGTGAAGATTTTATATATCTTTTGGAAATATCTACTATTTTCTTGTTTTTGGCTTCTATTAATGTATATATATATATATATATATATATATATATATATATATATATATATATATATATATATCATTAATGTAAAATTTTGTATATCTTTATTAATGTGGACCTTTTCTCCCCAGGCCTCTGCTGGGAAAGGACAACTTGTTTAGTCAGACTTTCCTGGTAAACAAATGTAAAATAAATATTGAAGCCGTTGTTTTCTGCTATGCACTCACTTTAAAAAAATGACATTTAATTTAACATATCTTGCATATCATGTGTGCTCGCATTAAAATGGTGAATGCATTTAGTAGCAGAAATGCATCTCTAGTGCATTATACCATGATTATAATATAGCTTTTAAGCTGGATTTGTATTTTCTCATATGTCATTACAGTATAAAGTGCCACAGGACCATATTTTAGTGGCTCTGTAGTATACACTCATTTTTTTAAATATGGAGAATTGGGAATGGCACAGTGAAATCTCAAATCAGCACAACCTCTAGATCTCCAATCTTGACACATAAATTTGGTTTAATAAGAATACAGTCTTGGTAAGAATGATTTCTGTTAGTACCTGAACTTATTTTTTTTTTAAGTGAAAAGACAAGTACCTAGAAAGTAGACTTTTTAGGTTTTGCTTTTTGATTCATAGACTGTAGACTTCATACATTAGAACTAGGATAACTGCCCTTACAAGCCATTTAAGCCTAGCCAGTTAGCCCATGTCAGAATCAAACCCTGCATCTTGTGTTTGTAAGGTGAACACCTTAACCATTATACCAATAATTAGCTAATATTTTATTACTACTTATAGTTCAGTGGAGGCCAGATGGAAAGACTCCGTTTATTGTACAGTACAATCTTTAAAACAATCACAAATGTTTAAACAAAAATTGGAATAACGTAGGTATGCAGTATAATATTATGCAAAAAAGAGATTAGGCAAAAATAAGTCAGACATTATATACAGTACAAGAAATTCATGTGTAATATATGCTTTCCATACATGTAAGAATGTGATATTTATGCAGAAAAACTGTTTACAATCATCAATGAGTTTACTTTAACAGGAATACATTAATCTCAATATAGGTCCTTGGTGTATTAAAATCAGTTTTTGAGAAAATTCACTGATAAGATTACAGAAAAATTACTTTAGGAAGATATTAACAGTAAGGAAGCTGTGGCTGAGCGAGAGCAGGAGGAAATTGTAATGAGAAATAAGACAGGAAAGGAGTAGAGTTAGGATTGTTCTAGAGATGAGAAGAGATGAAACATAAATGGCAAAGGGTCTGTAACTATATTACATAATTTCTACGGATCCTCATAAAGTTATTTTATAATGACTGCTGCCTTACTATCCCATGTGCTAAAAGCTGAGTCACTAAGAAATCTGTGGTAATACATATATCTATCTATATAGATATAGCTATGACATTTTGATGATAGGGATATGATGCCAGACCAGCAAATTCTACATAATGCATTATTGTATGCGTAGTGCTTGGAATAGCTGTGGAATTGTTTATGATGCACCAAAAGTCATTTTTCTCAGTATCATAAAACTTTTGAAACAGCAATATACTCCTAAGTCTTCCAGTACCCTAACATATCCAATCTCATTCGAAGTTCAGAATAAATGTTTTGTTTTCATGTTATCCAGCAATGCTCTCATACTGCAGAGAGATTACATTTTATTTGTGAAGTAATTGTGCATGTTGTAAATGCATTTGTTGAGCAATATAATGTAAAATATTTGTTGCTACTGTAAGAAGTATTTTTAATTAAATGTATTGCAAATTACTGCTGAAACTAACTGCTGTAGTTATAGGTCGTTCTAATTGTGACTTTTATTAACCAGTGAGAAGAAGAATAGAGCTAATACACAGACCCATATGGTGCTGTAGGCGGACATTCAGAATATACTATGCATAACTGACCAACAGAGGTTTGCGTGACCTAGTTGATCGATAATTATGTCACTTCTCTGATTACTCTTCATTCTCAAAATGATGAATGGAACTTATGATAGAAATTTTGTGTGAGCAAAGCATTTCTGCATGCTAGCTCATCTTTTTCTGTGGCTTTTGGCAGGTGGACATTAGACTTTATATATTTTCTAATGAAGAATCTGTATCAGGAGTAGTAGGAATGCATTTTTCTGAATACATGCTGCGATTTCCCACCATCTGGTGTTTCATGAACTGACTAATAGCAAATGTATCCATTAATCACACACTACTTACATTCAGTTTTCTAGACATTCCTGCTTTTGTGACTGTATTAGCTAGTCATTTGTAGTTTTTGCCACATTGCATGGAATTTACTTAGTTTATATTAAACATTTCTGTGAAATTATTAGATGTTGAAAGATAATAGCTTATTTAGGAAATGTTAACTAAATTTCTTATTTTGAATAATTTAACTGAAGGGACACATGGTTTGATCATAGTCTCTCTCCTTTGTCATTTCATGGGTTACCATTACTTTGCTAAGTTACATAAATCATTTCTGCTTGTGTGTGTGTATGCATGTATGTATGTAATCACTTACACACATGTATGCACTGGAAGAGAAATGGGTATGGTTAAAATGGGGAAATAGTACTGGTTAGAGAACAGATGTTTTTAAAATGGGGAAATAAAACTGCAGGAAAAAAAAATCATTAAACATCTTTGAAGATGTCTCCGGCAATCTGACTCCAAAAACATACGAAAAAAATGCATTTCATTTGGGGTACATAAATGAACTTTATTTTTTACCTGAATAATACAAATAAGGCAAAAACAAAATGCTGATATTGCTACTGTTTTCATTAAGCAAAATAGATTTCTAGAGTGTCCTTCTAATGCATTTCTGATTATCAAAGCTTGTGTGGGGGGGGGGGGTCAAAAAAGTTAGATCTGTTGTGCTAATGATGCTTTCTTGTTGTGCTCTAATAGTGCTATTGTGCTAACTTCTGACTCTGAGGCATGCAAGAGTCACATGGAGCAAAACCATACTAGCAACTCATTTGTATGTCTCTTGGTCAAACAGGTGAGGCAGTTGTATTCTCACTACCAAACCATACAACACTGTTGCAGAGGTACCTACAGACAGACAGACATACACACACGAATGCAAACATGAGCAGCACATTCTGACATGCATACCTGATCACACAGACACTCAGGCAATCTCAGACAGCCAACCCCCCTCACTCGGTATGCACATACACACACACACACACACACACACACACACACACACACACACACACACACACACACACACACACACACACACAGCCTTGCAGTTCTTACCTGCTTGGTTCTAATTGCCCCATCAATGCAACAGATAGCAAAGGATGTAAACAGTAAAATAGCATGCTCACCCCTACTTCTGTTTTGGAAAACAGTTTGGAAGAGCTTATTCATAGGTTCATAGGTAAGTACTAGGCTATCTGCCCAGGGGCATTTATAAGCCTAGCCACAGAGTGATGGCTTTCGCCTCCCCATTAGATTAGTAACCTGGGCCTCTGTCTAACAGGGCTCCTGAAGTGATCCCAGGGTAGAACTTATGATTACCCATCCACTCATCAAGATTTCTCTTGAAGAGGGTCAGAGAGGAGCTCTGTCGAATATGGACTGGGATTCTATTCCAGAGTGAGGGGAGTCACTGGGACAGGAATCTATCCCTCCAGTATGTCCTGTTTATTGTTGTGCATAGGTTCAAGTCGCTAGAATGAGTGGTTCTGAGGGATCTCATTTTTTTGAGGTGAAGCATGTCCATGAGTTCAGGGTTTGACATGGCCCTATAGGTCAGGCATAGGTCCCCTCTGAGCAGACGGTAAGTGACTGAGAAGAGCTGGAGCTTTTTTAGTCATGCTTCATAGGGTAATTGTTTAAGGCCCTTAATCCTCTTAGTGAGGTACTTCTGTGGTCTTTCTAGTTGTTGCAGGTGTCTAGTGACGTACATCCCAAATGGGGCATTGTACTCTATTATGGGCCTAATGAATGAGGAGTAAAGGGGCACAATCACCTCCTTGGATCTGGATGAGAAACCCTTTGTGATCAGGTGTGCCACATAGAAGGATTTCCTGACCATTTTGGCTATGTGGTTCTCAAAGAAGAGCATGCTATCTACTTGGGTACCCAGGTCCCTAATTACTTCTTCTGTACTTAGTGGATTCCCATCTATGTGGTAGTTTGTAGGTACTTTGTTTTTCCCAAATGGGATTACTATACATTTTTTGGCATTTAGCTTGAGGTCGTGACTTTGACACCAGGTGTTTGTCTCTGAGAGACCCTTTTGCAGGATGTCTGTGTCAGCTGGAGAGTCAATTATTGCACCCAATTTACAGTCATCTGCGAACTTGGTTAGTCACAGTCCCTCTGCATTTGCCTGTACTTCGGAGAAATATATACCGAACAGGAGGGGTCCCAGGACTGACCCCTGTTGGACTCCACTTGTGACTGGTTTAGAGTCAGACATGGCGCCTGCCACTCTTACCATGTGGGTTCTGTCTGAGAGCCAATTGGCGACCCATCTCGTGACATGAGAGTTGATATTTAAGTTGGTGAGTTTGTCTATGATTCCTGAGTGTGGGATGGTGTTGAACACCTTAGCGAGGTCCAGATATGCTGTGTGGGCCACCTTCCCTTTATCTGTGGCCTTGGTGACTGTTTCGAAGAAGTTGACCAAGTTCAGGAGGCAAGATCTGCCTTTAACAAAGCCAAACTGGGTGGGGTCCAGTGTCTGGAGGTTTCCAATGTCCCTGTTAATGAGCTGCATGACAATGCATTCCATGGCTTTGCAGACCAAGCTAGTAAAGCTTATAGGGCGATAGTTCCCAGGGTCAGTTGTGGTACCACCTTTGTGGAGTGGTACGACTGTTGCTGTACTCCATTCTTTGGGTACATAGCCTGTAGAGAGGCTGAGTTTGAATAGTGTTTTGAGATGGGGGTTAGTTCATTTTGAAGCTCATGTAAGACAAAACCTGGGATACCATCTGGTCCCATTGATGCTGTGCTTTTGGCCTTTGCAAGGGCTGTCTTTACTTGTGTGTCTGTGATATCTGGAGCACCACATTCTTCTGGGATGGGTGCTAGCCCTTTGGTGGAGGGGGGGGTGAAGTTTGCACTGAACTTGTCAGCCAGGATGTTGGCAGTGTCGGTTGGTTCAGTGTATTTATGGCCATTATGCACTTGCTCTGAGTAAATCTGAGAGTTTGCCCCTAGACTCTTGACATAGTTAAAGAAGGCCTTGTGGTTATCCTTAGAGTCATTGGTTATTTTTCTTTCGAAGTTGGCCTTGGATGATTTAATGATGGAGCGCAGTTTCTTACTGATGTTAATCAGAGATGCCTTCTTATTTTGGGATTTTGTTCTATCTTGCAGGAGTTTCCTCCTTCTGTTGTAAAGTTTATTTATGGCCGGGGTCCACCAGATTGGCTTCCTCTTTTTTGAGGAGTTGGTCTTGGTTTTACTTGGGATGGCTCAGTCCATGCATTCTTGAAGGTGTTCATAGAATGCGCTTGTAAAGGATTCTGCCAATGGGTCATCATTTTCCATTTGATTGGGAGCTTTGAAACTTCCCACCTTGGTCTTGAGGAATGTAAAGTTGGCTTTAGAGAAGTTTTTTACCTTGATTTCCTTGACTTGGGGGGGGGGGTGTGGATGTCCAGTGTGATTAGTTTGTGATCTGATCTTACCAATGATGAGTTTACCTCAGGTGTGGAACATAGGTTCCCCATGTTGGTGATGACCAGGTCCAGTATGTTGTCACCTCTTGTGGGAGTGGTGACCAGCTGTTCCAGGGTGTTTGAGTTTATAAACTCAAGGAAGCATTGGGCTAGGGCATTTGAGCTTGAGTAGTTTTCCCAGTCAGTGTTTGGATAGTTGAAGTCACCCAGTAGCATGGTGTTGGGTAGAATCTTCATACTTTCTAATGTTCTCAGGAATGCTGCGTGAGGGTCCTGAGACAAGGTGGGAGATCTGTAGCAAGCTATAAATTGAACAGTTAATTTATCCGCTGTCAATTGCACTTGTATGGTCTCAGATTCCACGTGCTGTGCTACTAGCCTGGAGGTGTGGGTGTTCTTGATGAATATGGACACACCTCCTCCTTTTGTGTTCCGGTCCTGGTTTTGGGAACCTAAAGGTATGGTAGGGGTTATAGCCTGGTAGTGCTGGGGTGCTCTGTGGAGCCTTGAACCAGGTTTCTGTCACTGCACATACGTCGATTTCTTCCATACTAAGGAGAGCCTCGAGTGCGTGCATTTTGAGGTTTAGACTTTGCCAATGAGCAGCATTACCCTCAGTTTTTGTTTATTATTGTTGTTTATGGAGCCGGGTTTGTCTTTTGAGCCTTGCCTAAAAAAGGCAGTATTGGGGAGGCAAGAGTCTTGGCCAGTATTTGAAAGCCCAGGGGCGACAGGTGCAAGCCATCTCTGGCAAAGCAATGTGGCTTGTCAAGCATGTCGTCCCAGGCTGACAAGTACTGGATCCCCTTTGAATGACACCAGTAGTTTAACCAATTGTTGAAACTGATCATTTTTTCTTCGTATGCTGGCATCATTTTGGGTGAGGGCAGGATGCTACTCAGAGTCAGATTCATACCAGCCTGGGCTACATGGTCAGAGAGCTCCTCAATGTCTCTTTTCATGTAGTCCAGGGAGGTACGTCTCAGATAATTTACGCCAACATGTACAGTGACAGAGTCATATCTGTACTTGTTGTGGAGTGACCTGAGTGCATGTGTTATGTGGCGGATTCTGGCACCCGACAGGCAGCTTACGGTAACCTTCTCCTTGTTCAGTCTAGTGAGTGGGACGTCTGTCTGCCTGATGATAGAATCGCCAATTACTAGTGTGTTAGGTGTGTTATTTAGCCTTTGGGGCTGTTTTTGCTTGGCACACTGACATTGTGACGTATGTGTTACCTGGTTTCTGTTGCGGGGTGGGGGTTGCTTGGGTGTATGCTTAGGAGGTCTCTGTTGTTTAGGCAGGATCTTATTTAGAGCCTCCGAGTATGTTTTTGCGTGTTTCTGAGTGTTGTTTGCTGGTGCAGCTATGGCTGGTCTATGTGAGTCTGGTAATGTAGTGCTAGTGTTGCCCTTCTCCTTGTGACTGAATGATCCAGTCATGGGTTGAGAAAGCTTAGCCTCAAGCTTGGCTGTGTAGCTGCATCTCTCACATATGTTTGTGTTGGTTGGGAGGAGGAGGGGGTTGTCTGTGTACATGAGGCAATTGTAAAGTTGCCTCAGGATGGCCAGATTCACCAGCTGAACCGGGGAGTACACCTGAAGCTGTCCCTTGAACATGCCTGAATAGATGGTTGGGACTGTATTGCTGATTGGATGAGTAAAGAGCCTTATACTTCCTGAGTATAGGGCTGAAGTGCCAGCTGTAAGCTAGTGCTAGTTTTACTGAGTTTTAGTAAGTTCCGGTCTTAAATTGCCTTATTTCTAGAGCTGGGTTGAAGTGTATAAAGCTTCAAGGGAAAAACTGAAGTGCAGACTTCATGCAGCCCGGAATAGTTTAACCGCAGCTAAACAGCTCTGCGCGGTGCGCAAACCCACGCAAAATTGCGCTAAGCGGTTTTTATACCAGGGAGATCAAAAGGATATAAATTAGCCCAAAATGGCCAATGAGCTACAAGTTGCTGGGCTGGGACCACTCCTACAGGGACAGATAGGCTGCTCAGAGTTCCCTCTCTCACAGTGAACAAGGAAGCCACCTAACTATCCAAGTATGATATTGGGCAGCACAGGAACCTTTACCACAGTCCTGGATTCAGCAAAGCCTGAAAACTGGACTAGACGAGTTCAGAAAGGTGGGAAAACAAGGAGTTTTTTTATGTGTTTTTTTTCAGAAACAACAGAAATGCAGAGCTTAAATTAATTTAAATACACAGAGGAGGCTAGCACACTTGACTGTGTAGCCTGCGACTGTGTTGCAGATAATCTTAAATGCAAAAACGACAAACAGTAACTTTTTTCAAGTGCAACAAAGGAATAAGTACAGTAAGCAATGCAGATATAACTAGGGATCCACAGAAGCACTGAAAAGCCACGTTTTAGGCAGAATTAGTATTTCAGGGAAACAACAAGCAAAAACAATACTTAATCAAGTCCAAAGTCTCCTGCACTATTTTGATCTTGGATCTTCAGCACCGAGAACGACAGCTTTGCTAATTTACATTTGTGGTGCCTCCAGACTGCCACATTTTCATGCAGCATTATGTTTCATACTGCTGTACCATTACTTTCTGGAGGCATCACATCACTGTAGCTTTACAGTCATCTTTGAATCTCTCCCCTGTAGTGTACTGAACAATCCTAGTAGAGAAAATAATTATGGAGTGTTTTCTGTGCTTGTAAATAGCACCTTATAAACATTGTTTAAATTGTTATAGTTGGACGAATTGTATGTATATTTTTAATACTGCTCTTTATTAATAGATGGCTGGCGAAAGGTACCATGAATTTAAAGCTACATAAAATGCATACATTTTTCCCATATTAAAAACTCACTAGATATATGACCAATGAGTATGCACTGTTTTCTATAATGCACAATGCAAGTAACATAGCACTGACTCGTAGTATAATTTATTTATTCACATAACCCTTTATTGACCACAGTGCTACTAGGCCAGTAGCCTGTCTTCAGGGGACACCTCTGGTTTTTATGCTGGCTAGTTGAAATTTGGTCATGGCACCCAGAAAATTCCATACTTTATCAGATAAGTGTAGTAGGTGGAATCTTTTACATCCACCTGAGCTACTACCAACTTAGGCAGATGGTTAGACCTTAATTTAACATGTCAACCAAAGGACAGCTCACTCAGGAGTTTTCTATCTCAATGCTGCACTGCAGTGTAAGTAATTAAAAAGTGGATCCAATCACCTAGGGTGGGAATGGAATACATAGTTTTCTGATTTTCCAGCACCAAAGATGAGTATGCTACCTGTTGAGCCAATGAAATTGACATAATACTAATTCTCTAGGTCACCTTGATTTGATTAGTATGTTACTTCACCATTGTTTTTAAGAAAGTTTCCATATTTCATCACATGCCATTATCTGACCAAACACATGATGATATTTTTCTATATATGTAAGTCATCAGACTTAGTTTTTTTTGTTTTGTTTAGATAACATTTGAATTATATAGTGGATTTTCTTTATACAATATTATTGACTAACCCCTTTAAATCCCATTTACCAACATGCTGGGGGTAATTCAATAAACACTACATGATTTTATTGTATAAGCATCATGGCATGATGCGTACATGAGCACGAACAATTTTAGATTCAGTAAGCACCGCTTAGTGGCACTCATGCACCCGCAAACAGGGAAAATATTGAGGAATGCAAATTATCTGACAAACATGTGAATCTTATGCAAATGAGGCAGGTTGAGCGATCCAGCAAGTGGAAAGGTATTCATGTAAACCCAGTGTTAGTGTCCATAGTGAACGTGGAATTTTTCCTCGTACAGGGGTCTACACAGAGAAAAGGGGATGTAAAACAGAGGAAATGTAGACATATACACCTGAAACTGTTAGAGCAGATACAGATATGTGCATAAATAATGTTGTGGATGTCAGAAAGAGGAAGTGGATAAGTTAAAATAATGCTCTTTTTTTAATAATCTTAGCTTGTTTGCTCTGCGTGCCTCAGTGTGCCAACATACTTAATAGAAAAAAAAATAATAAAATTGAGCATTTTACAATATATGTCAGAAATGTACTATAGCTCCCTGTGTCTGTGCAGTACAATGGTGCATTGGTGCTGTTGCCCAGATGACATGAGTCTGAACCGTGTAGTTTCCAGGCTGTCAGCATGGATATGTATGTAAATGAGATGGATGTCTTGAATAGCAAAATGGAGTAATCGTGTAAACATAGCCACTTTATGTAGGCTCCCACACCATGTTGATATTCCCAGTGGATGTGAATGCCAGCAGGGGGGTGTGTCCATTCACTTTTAGGATTGTTTACATTTTGCTGGGCATGTTTGCTCTGTCCACTGTATAGTTAAGCTTGTTCATGTAGAAATACAACCCAGGTCACAATGAAGAGGTAGGAAACAAGCAATTAAAACCGTATATATTCAATTATTTTGTTTAAGCTATGCTGTGCGGTGCATAGCTCAATGTGTTCACGTGGCACACCACCCACGTGACAGTGATGACGTAGGCAGCAGTGAATGGAAAGCAGGTATTTCCAATGAATATTTCTTAATCTGTATAAGCTCTGCTGCACGGCACTTTGCACCATATTGCACTCTAGAGTAGGGCCATTAAATCATGTTAATCACATTGTAGGCAGGTGAAATGCATAATAATTAGCCATTGGTGTTCATATTTGGGAATTTTAACTGAGATAATGCTAGGGGCTGCTGCAGATCTGCTACATCTGTTTGTGCTAGATGCTGAAGTTGCTACTGCTGGTGCTGCTGACAATAGGCTTAGGCAGAGAAGGAGAAGAGTGTTCAGGCCCAGGGTAACCATCCAGGAGCTACATGAGCTGAAGATTGTAGAGTGCTACAGGGTGAACAGGAACACATTACAAGAATTCACTAAGCTTTGCCATCCTTAACTCGGACCCAGAGTCAAAAGAGGGGAACCCATCCCAGTGGAAACAAAGGCATGTGTAGCCGTTATGATACTTGCAACAGGTACTTTTCAAAGACAACTGAGGACATGATGGGGGTGTCTCAGGTATCTGCATCCAGGATACTCCACCAGTTTCTAGATGCTATGCTACCACATTCCAGTGAACACATATATTTTTCCCTCTCCCCCTGAGATGAGGGCCAGCAATATGCAACAGTTCTACTGTGTAACACGCTACTCTGAGGTACTGGGTGCCATAGATTGCACCCATGTACACATCAATGCTCCATTTGGTGAGCAGGGTAGAATCTATTTTAACCGCAAGATGTGCCACTACATCAACTGCCAGGTCATGTGCAATGCTCAGGGAATTATCCTGAATGTGTGCTGGCAGCTCTGGCAGTTATGACTCCCATATCGGGCACACATTACAGCTGTACCAGATGTTTGCTGGGGGGACATCCTAAATGGCCATTTACTGGGGGATGCTGGCTATGCCCTGGAACCATGGATGATGACACCCATCAGACGTGCACATGCACAAACTTGGAAAATCATAGAGCATGTGTTTGGGCTGCTGAAGCCATGGTTCTGGTGCCTCGATATATCTGGTGGAACCCTACAGTATTCTACAGCCACATATGCATATATATTCACAGTATGTGCCATGCTACACAATATGATCCAGAGGAAACAGCTGCAGCAGGATCAGCAAAAGGATGGGATACACAGCACCCCCCACCAGTGCATAGGTCACCACAGTCACAGGAGGACTTGGAGAAGGAACCTCCTGCTGATGTCCCTGTAGGCAGACATAGGCATGTTCAGTATGCCCTGACATTGGCTAAGAGGCAACACAAAGCACATTCTCTGACAACCTAGGGACTGACACCTTACTCCTACTCACATACAGACATTAAAAATGATGGCAGGCAGCCCACACATCCTGTACCTACTCATGTATTTGCTGTGAACTGCTTGCATCAGACAGAGTCAGTCCTGAACTATGATTGTGTCAGCTGCTGCATTTGCAAGGTAAGTCTATAACCTTCACAGTACTCATAAGGGTTATTATGATATGGCATTGAGTGTATGGATCTGGTACATCATGCAAGTAGATATAGTAGGCTGCTTACACAGAAATTACATCCACAGAGAACTACAGATGTTCATTCCATGACCTTGTTTCCATGGGTTTTCACTAGAACTCATGCATGGAATATTCATGCAGTCCTACTGCAATAGGTTACTGGTACATCTGTCAAGAGAGAGGTTGGACAGTGGGATGACATGATAGAATACTGTATATCCCAGCAGAACATGTGGTGGTATTCCACCACCCCCAACACAGCAGTGTTCCCTTGTAACTGCTGTGACAGAAACTCATCAATGGTATATCAGCATTGCTGGACAGTGTCAGGACAGTAACATAGAAACTGATCATATATTCCATATAGATTCATAGGTTGTTACTAGGCTATCGGCCTCAGGCCCAGACCTATGCAAGCCTAGCCATAACAATTCCCTGGATATTTCTTCCCACGATATTTACTTCCCTGAACCCTGTCCAATCGTCAAGATTTCTTTTGAAGAGGGCCAAGGAGGCGCTCTGCTTGACATGTATGGGCAGTCTATTCCAGAGTATGGGGAGACTCTGGGTCAGGAACCTATCCCTCCAGCCTATTTTGTTCATTGTGATGACAAGGTTTAGCTCCCTGGAATGTGTGGCTCTGAGGGATTGGGATTTCTTTAAGTGGAGTATGTCCAGCAGCTCAGGGTTTGATAAGGCCTTGTATGCTAAGCTGAGATCGCCTCTGAGTAGACGATATGCCACAGAGTATAGCTGGAGTTTTTTTTAGATGGTCAGCATAGGACATCTGCTTTAGGCCTGTGATTCTTTTAGTGAGGTATTTCTATGGTCTTTCCAGCTGTTGCAGATGTCTTGTGAGGTACATACCAAACCGGGCATTGTACTCAATAATGGGTCTAATGAGGGATGATGAGTACAGTGGGACAATGACCTCCTTTTTTCTAGATGAAAAGCCCTTAGTGATGAGGTGTGCCACATAGAAGGATTTCCTGACTGTTGTGGTGATGTGGTTATTGAAAGTGAGACCACTGTCCTCCTGTGTCCCTAAGTCTCTCATTACACTTTCGGTGTTTAGTGTACTGCCACCTATGTGGTAATTCATGGGTACATGTTTTTTTCCCAAAGGGGATAACTATATATTTCTTGGCATTAAGCTTGAGCCCATGGCTCTGGCACCAAGCATCTGTTTCTGTAAGGCTTTTTTATAGAATATTCACATCATTTGGGGATACAGTAATGGCTTCCAGTTTGCAGTCATCTGCAAACTGTTAGCCAGAGTCCCTTAGTGTTGGCCTGTACTTTAGAGAAGTAGATGCCAAACAAGAGTTGTTCCAGGACTGAACTTAGCATAGGAATAACAATATACATATGTAGTATATTGTGTGATGAATGATCCCTGTCTATCAAACAGCTTGTGTGGCTCAAAGGACTACGGTGATCAGCTTGTGTGGTGGCATTCATGTTTCTAATCTAGATGTAAAAAAGAAAAAGTAGGCTCCATAACGTTGTACAAACTTTTAATAAAATAACAAAGCTTTCAGACCATAGGTCCTTCTTCAGTGTTTATTAAATTCATAGTGACAACAATGGTCTTATATATCAAATATTCATATCACATGACACAGCCCAAACCTATCAAACAATAGCAATTAAAGTATCAATTAAGAAAATGTAAACATTTTTTAAAGCAATATATCATATAATTAAAAACAGATAACATCATATAAAAAGACTTTTAGTGCACCTGTTGCTGCTTACTTTTTAAAATTGGTTTTAGTGTTACCTGTTTATTTAATCCAAAGTGCTGCGATATAATAACAAATAAGAACACAAAATGTCGAGAAAAACACCTTTATGACAACAATAGCAAAGCTTTCGGGTTACTACCCTTCTTCAATACTAATACAAAAATTCAAAAACCCAATCGGATTTAAATAAGAGTCCACATAGTCACATGACATGCAGCCCAAAAGTCATATGACCAACATACAATATACAAATATAAAAATAAAATCTATACATATGAAGTTCTATACACATGAAACATATTAAAATACATAATAATATAAAACCAAAACATTGTGCATATATGACCAAATGCTAAATAGACAAACGCACAATGCGTTTGTCTATTTAGCATTTGGTCATATATGCATAATGTTTTGGTTTTATATTATTATGTATTTTAATATGTTTCATTTGTATAGAACTTCATATGTATAGATTTTATTTTTATTTTTATATTTGTATATTGTATGTTGGTCATATGACTTTTGGGCTGCATGTCATGTGACAATGTGGACTCTTATTTAAATCAGAGTGGCTGATTGTAGAGTGAAGTCATAGACCTGATTTCTCCCTTCCTCATACCTAGCCCTCTCCTGCACTAGCTGATGTAGATGGTACATTAGTAACCTCCCCCTCATCACTCAATTGGTTGGAGACATAACTCTTCTCCAATGCTAATGCCGTATTTACCGATAGCTGTTGCTGATTTGTTATATTATCAAAGGTATCTAGCTCATACATAGAGCACCGCTTGCTTTTAAACATGTTCACAGATGATGTATAAGCAGGGCGTTTCAGCCAAGAAAAAATCTGGCTACTATTAAAGTCATTGATGTCTCATTGCAGTTTTTTCCTTTTTATTCCCTCTAGTTGTTTATCAAAGGCAGTAAGGCGTGCAAACATTTCATCAAAGAGGGAGATGTTTTCATTAAACAATGCAGAGTTAGATAACAGTTTTTTCCAAATTTTCAATTTCTTTACACAGCTCATCCTCTTTTGAGGTAAAGAAGTCATTCATCAATCCATACCTCTCCACCTGGAAACATCAAAAAATCTGGACAAAGGCCCATGAAAAATTGGTACAAATCTGTATGCTGATTAACATACAATTTGCATACATAATTATGTAGCCCTGCCCACTGCAATGGGATTGTGGGATACCAACTTTCAAAAGCAGACTGAACAGACAACCGAAATATGGCCCCAGAGTCCCCCTGCAGCCATTCCAATGTCCCATTACTTGGCTATTTTGCCCCATTTACCATGAACACTGTAATGTGCATACTGCTTTACTTCTACAATGATTATCTGATTTGGATTTGATTTTACATTTTATAGCACAAACACTAACAGACATCTGCTAAACAAAGCTATACAGTCTCACAATGAAAATAGACTTAGCATTAAAACTTCTCTGCCCTTGAAAGTAAACTCTCATTCATTGAAACAGCATTGAAATCCACATTCAAAGAAAATGCAACCGGACAGAGGTGGATAAAGATTACCTTTGGGTTGTTTTGAAGTCATAGGCCCCTTGCACATGAAACATACATGTGTTCTTTGATACATCTTCCTGACTGTATTAAATTATATTCCTTGTATAAAACAGCACACTTGTTACAGCGAGTTTTAAATTTCTTGTTTTGAACATCTTCCAATAAGCAATGAAACAAAATGCATGAACCAGTAATGACAAAACAGCCCAATTCAGAACATTTCCATCATAAAAGTCTACTTAAACTTTTACAATCCACCAGTATCAATAAATATGTACAATCTCTGCAGAAGTAAAAGTCATCTAAACTTTGTCACCTCACAGCAAGAGGTTCTCCTTTTCAATTCTTGGCTGGGCACCTTCTGTGCGGAGCTTGCATGTTCTCCCTGCATTTGTGTGGGTTTCCTCCCACATTCTAAAGACATGTGTCTGGAACGTTTCTCCCATGGCCTTCACTGAAAAGAAGCTCTGTGTCCTAGTCGGACTTTCCTAGTCAACAAATGTTAAATAAAATAATTAAATAAAATAAATAACTAATGAAAAGGTTGCTGCTAGCAAACAACTTTATATTTCATTGTTTCATCTACAAGTGAAGTGCCTGCTGCCCTTGAGGGATAAATTGTCTGTCACATTAAATAAAATGATACGCTACTAATATTGCAATAAGGAATGGATGGCAAACTGATAACAGGTTCATAGTTACCAGGTATCAGATAATCTCTGCCAAAGAGGACATTCTCAGGACTGCAGTATCCACCGCCTTTAAAAGTACAACACAGCCTAGTATCACCAATTCATCTATATACTGTGGGAGTAGAACCCATAGCCTTCAGAATCAGAAGGCAAGTATTCTACTTGTTGTGCTAACACAAACAGGTTTCACCTAAGCAGCACTAAACTTCTCTCCCCTGAGGAACTATGAAGCACAAGAAATCTAGAAAAGCCAAAATTTATTGGGGGGGGGGGTCAATGGCCTATAACCAGGGACAAACTTTAAACATTACTTGTATAAGCTTAGAAGAGTTGCTAGAATAAAATGTTTTGCATTACCATGTGTTTCCTGAAAGAACCATTTAAGTTTCAGTCTTTCTATCATTTAGTGAATTCAGTTCTCAATAATTTGCTAGAAAATCATAGATTTCAAGAAGAACAGACCAAAAAGCTAGTGTGGGTAAGGAATTCAGGCTCTTGCCCTTTGCATCTTAGGTACAGGGTTTGAGCCTGACTGTCTCTAACCACCAAGTATGCTTTTACACACACACACACATACATACACACCTTGAACAATTAAATAAAACACCTTAAGATAACACTTGGCAGTCCAGCACATAAAATGGACTTTGCAACAGCAGGAACGAGCATGCTTGATAGATAAAACAACACACACTTTGAGCAATTAAATAAAAACACCTTAACACACTTGGCAGTCCAGCACATAAAATGGACTTTGCAGATAAATGACGAGCAAAGCATTCCATTCAGATCTACATGGCAAAACATTCCATTACTTTACTTGCTTTCGCAGACTTAAAATTATAATGACTTTGCTTGCTTGCAGATGCTGCTGCCATTTCAGTTTAAGAGATATAAATGGTGCCTGCATGACACACACTGCTTGTTGATAAACTGAAACAGCAGCAGCAAAATAAAGAAAACTGGCAGCTTCTAGACACCCCCATATAAAATGAGCAATATGCATGCAGATAAATAAAACAACACTTGGGCAGCTCAGCACAAACGGACTTATATAAACTGATATGGCAGCAGCAAAATAGAGAGACTTGGCAGCTTGTAGACAACCCCCTATAAAATGAGCAATATGCTTGCAGATAAAACAACACTTGGGCAGCAAAATGGCAGACTTAAGATATAATGCACAGTTATGATCCAGCCAGCAGATAATTGAGTGAGCAGACTGAGCGGCATTCCATTCTATTAAACAGATAAATGGCCAGCAGCTGCACAAACAAAACGGAGGCGTCGGTGGACTTAAGTTATAATGCACACAGTGACATTGCACACATACTTATGAATGCTCAGCAGATAACAATTATGATCCAGCAGAATAGCAGATAAAATAAAGAGAAGCTTTCAGGCGAATTCTGCAAAACTAACTTATTCATATCTGCTGACAATCTGCTGCCATTGCTGTTTCCCTCCGAGTACAACTGGCAGTAGCTGATGTCATCATGTATGCCCCTGCAGGCTGGTGATGGTGTTGACATCAGCCATAAATTTAAAGTGGTAAATAAAAACGGAAATTAAGGGGGCCACTCAGGAATTTGTGGCACCCCGATATTTTGTCCCCAAAACTGGTAAATATCAAGGAATTTGGTATGGTTGAGAGGTATGCATCAATCACATATAGTTCAGGCTTAAATTTATATTTAACTCTTGTCATTTTTTCCAATGTTCAGGGTATGTATTCCCATATGAGGGCATATTTAAGATGCGTAACCCCCGAAGGACAATACCCAATTCTAGATAAATGTGAAAACTAAAATGCTCCCATTGTAATTTCTTGAAACTCTCTACCTTATGTTTAAGAGTTTGTAACAAGGAGCAAAAGTCATTTCTTTGGGATGTTACATTCGTAACCCTCGCAGTTCCATCTGCCGTTGCAACCATGCAGTTCAACACAGGGTTTTCTCTCACCAGTAAACTCTGTAGAGATCTAGTAGCAGAGACATTCTGCAAACTGGTAGGTTGTGTCATTATAGGATCCAAAAGACAACATTCAAAGGTTCACCACACAAAAAAGTCAGTCAAGAAATCAAGATGGTGAACCAAATGATGAAGTGGAGTTTAGCAGACCAGTTATCCAAGTAAAAAAGGAAAAGCAGGCTCCACAACATTGTACAAACATTTAATAAAATAACAAAGCTTTAAGAACATAGGTCCTTCTTCAGTGTTTATAAAATTCATAGTGACACCAATGGTCTTACATATCAAATATTCATATCACATGACACAGCCCAAACCTATCAAACAATAGCAATTAAAGTATCAATTAAGAAAATTAAATTTTTTTAAAGCAATATATCATATAATTACAAACAGATAATATCACATAAAAAGTCTTTTAGGGCACCTGTTGCTGCTTACTTTTTAAAACTGGTTTTAGTGTTGCCTGTTTATTTAAACCAGGGTAAAATTCCGCTTGTAAGTGAGTAATCCATTCATATTCCTTAGTATCTAATCTACTAATCAAATCACCACGTCTAATATTCGGTGACAAAACATCTAAAACATGAAACGGGAATTGATGTGAATCAACAGTCTCCTGTATATGCCGATCTAGGGAGTTAGTAACAACTTTCCTGCGTATCTCCGACTGTTGTTCTATAATCCTATCTCATAACCTTCTTGCAGATTTTCCAACATAAATGCAAAAACATTGTTGACATGAAGCTAAATAAATCACATATGTAGTATTGCACGTAGCTGCACAATGAAATACAAACTTCTTACCACTTACGGGCTGCGCAAAATTAATAGATTCAGTTATACTAGAGCAACATGACCAATTATAGCAGAGATAAGTACCTTTTTTGTTATAAGTGATGCAGTATGTTCTATTTAAGGTAAAATCTTTATAGCATAGACGTTTTTTTCAAATTATCACAATTCCTATATGTAAGGGAGGGTTTATCTAATCTAGATGAAACCATTTATTTTGGATGCCAGGCATTATTACGGTTTGTGCTACTGACTGTGCTATCTGTGTGGTATAATAATATTAACTTTTGTGACATATTAAGTATGTCATACAACAGAAGAAAGTCATAGGCAAGTTCAGTGATGTGCAGCAGTGCAGAAACAGGGACAGATGTCATTTTGTATAAGGGCCAAATATATAACCCAGTCTGTATCACAATTCCCGAAATATTAATTCGATACAACATTGATGTATTAGAAGATGAAAAGCATACAGCCTTAGTAACATATTTACATAAACTGTAATGATCACAGGGATGGCAGCCTTTCACTACTGCCCCTTAAAGTCAGCTGTCCCAAAGATTGTTTAGCTAATTTACCTTTCTTATAGTGATTAAACCATTCACCCAAAGTCTTGCCCCTTCTTAAAGAAAAATGACATCTGACATGTAATAAGTTTTTTAAACGATCATCCATCAATAGAATGTACTAGTATTTTTTAAACAGATTCATAAAAAAACTAGTATTACAACCAAAAGTTGTGATAAGTCTAGGGGGTCCAGTCAAACTTTTTCTTGGTTGGTAATGTAATACTTGTTCCCTTCCATCTTTCTTTTATTGAGTCACAGACATTCTGTATATCAGATTGCTTAAATTCCCTGTCATAAAACCTCCTCACCATGTCCTGCATTTCAGTATTGTATACCGATTCAGAAGAACATATTCTTTTTAATCTCATAAACTGAGATTTTGGTATATTTCTTATAATATTTGGGGGGGGGTGACAATTACTCACTTGCAAAAGAGTATTTACCTGGGGAAACTTCCTAAAGATATGTCTACTCAAGGTCCCATCTTCCTCAACAGTAACTAAGACATCCAGAATTGTAATCTGTCTGGGGTCATGATATATACTGAACTGGATACCCCATTTATTATCATTAAGGTATTCAACAAACTCCAACAAATATGTGACATCAGACCTCCAGACTAACCAACAATCATCCAAATAACATCTCCAGATGCCCATAGATTCTAAATAAATATTGTGGGACTCATCATAATTGATCTGTTCTTCAATAAAGCCCATAAAGAGGTCAGCATAAATGGGTGCAAATGACACACCCATAGATGTACCCCTAAGTTGTAAATAACATTCCGCTCTGAAATAAAACACTTTTTTGTTAAAACATATTCAGCCAAACATAATAAGAATGCTTTAAAACCCATGATATATATTAAGGTCTTATTCAACCAATATTTTAAGCCAACATGCCCACCCAGTGAGGAATGTTGGTATACAGAGCTTTCACATCCAATGTGCACAATAACCAACCATGATCTAATTACACATGTTCAGTAATGTTCAAAAATTCAGTAGTGTCTTGAATCTTAGCTCATACCATTTTCAACAAAGGTTTGAAATAATATGCAAGGAATTCAGATAATGGTTCTGTCAAAGACCCCTTACCAGAGACAATGGGCCTACCAGGTAGACAATTTGGATTCGTGTGAATCTTGGGCAAAAGATACAAATGTTGTCTCATAGGAACCTGTACTGTCAACTGACAAAATATTTATCTGGAGATAATACTCTCCTCTATTACTAACCTCAAAAAATGTCATTTTCCATCTTAAATGTTTCAGTGGGATACAGGTGCATTCCTTGATAATATCAGTGGTCAAATAACTGTTTTTGGGCTTCTGCATAGTACGTGGCCCAGTCCCATACAACTACAGTACCCCCTTTATCCGCCTTACTAATACCACCTTGTTTGTTAGAAGCCAAATGTTTCATAGCCTGCCATTCCATCTTAGTTATTTTTCCTAATAATAGAATGAGGATATGTATAATGCAATTCCTTCAACAATTATTGCTGAAAGCTGGCCACAAATTTGTTAACATGGGGTGCAAAAATGGAGGGCTTGAACTTGAACCTAGAAGTAATGCCCTCCTGATCATGTCTAGCCAGAAAATATAATTTAATAATCTGCAAAAATATATCACATCACTGGCTAAGATGTCTTCTGGTACATTATAACATGGAAAAAAACAAACCTTTATTTAATAATTCAATATCAACAGAAGACAGGTGATATATTATAAACATTCACATTTTCCTTTACTTGGTCGTCATTAATTGCAATAATGTCTCCAGGGTAGAACCTCCTGTGCTGATGCTTTCTTCCAGCCCTTCTCACTAGTCTAAAGGGATGCCTATCGATTTCTTTTTGGGAATGGGCAAAGAAGGTAAAGTCTCTAAATTAGTCTCAGTGGCTGAAGAAAATTCTTTAGCTGAAGTCTTAGAAGTGCTATCAGAGTTCTTTAAAACAAACCTCTCTTACGTTTTTTAGCACAAGACTGCTCCTTAGTATTCACCAACTTAATCACTTTTTTCCCATCAAATTGTTTTCTACACTGATAATCTCTAGAATCTCTAGAAAATGTCTTAATCATCTTAGCTTTTAATTCATGCTCCACAGTGACAAATTGTTTGTCAGCATCTCAGTCTGCTAGCCAAATTCAACACGTTGCTCATTTTTTTCACTGATTCATGCAACATCCTCACTTTATCAACCAGCTGCTCTTTTTGTCTTTCATAAAATGCTGTAAAAAAGCATTGATTCAGACTATTGAGCTTCTTGCCATTCACTCATAAGTTGGTCAACCAACCATCTTTACAAAGGGCTGTAAACTAACCCTTAAACCCCTAGGACAAAAACCTCTCATAGAATACACTTTGAAAAGTTTGTAATGCCATACATTACTTCTTAAATCCTTCATAACTGCATACAATTGTTTAAATAAATCAATACAAGAAGTATAATTTAAAACAGTACCTGCATGTTGTTTATCAAGGTCTGTATTACAAGATCAAAGCTTTACTTAATCGAATAAGTAAAGTTTGATCTTGTAATATCGAAACAGTAAAATGTCAAATGGCATATTTAACCTAAGGAAACACTTCCCTTGGCCATTTATGTGGACTATGCCTGTTTTCCAAATTGGAGAAATCTCATAGTTGGTATATTTAGGTAGGGTGTGTGTGTGGGGGGGGCACACCCTCCCACATTGAGGGGGGCGTGAGGGGCAAAGCCCCCACTTGATTTCTGATGTAATTTTTTTTTTTTTGGATTCAGCCAAGGGAAGTGTTTCCCTTGGTTGAATTGGCCGTTCGACATTTTTAGATGTCAATATTACAAGATTGAGCTTTAGTTATTCGATTAACTAAAGCTTTGATGTTGTAATATAGATGCGTTTATCAGAATTCTGGTTAAAAATGTCCATGTCATTTTTATCAGCAGTCAGCCCTTTCAAAAGTTGAGCCAAATCCATTGTTACCAAAAAGTTATTTTAAATTAACTTCAGTTATATACCATCCACCAAAAATGACGGTAAAAAAACTTGTTGTTCTAGATAATTCAGCATGTGCAGACTCACCAGTAGTTCCCAGAGCAAACCATTTCACCCAGGTTTCCAGGGGTAGATCACAAGTGGAACAATCCAAAGTTATTGCGAAAAAGTATGGAAACAGTGACTAAATTTGTTTAATTTCTTTTTACTTCTTTTTCTCAACAGTTACAAAATAAACAATTCTGAGACTTCTAAATAAATTGAAATGTAGCATAATGTAGGGACCCTGCAGTGTCACACAAGATGGTACTGCTTCACCCTCGCTTCTGAGAACAAATTAGTAGTATAGATGTTAATGTTATTCACAGCCATGAACAAGGAGCAGCTAGCACAAATCAGTCATGCAATGTAGTTCTTTTCTATCACACTAATATATAGAAAGCAGAAAAAATGTATGGTGATGTCAGCAGCCTTGATACCACACAAACTGCCAGGGGTGACAGAGGAACACCATCTGTGATAAAGCATCAAGCTTTGCTGAGCAAGTCAGCACAGGCAGACATTTACTGGGTCCCCTTAAAATGACACCAATTATTGACATCAATCATTTCCCGTGTGTATTAAGCCATCGTCCTAGGTGATGGTGTAATGCAGCTGAAGGGTAGGAACATACCCACTGGAAACAGAGTCTGTAAGCTTAGTCATGTCTACATACAGTCCATTGCGGTATGTCATCAGCTGTACACACCAAAAGGAACTATGACATCACATGTCACCTGATGTTGACAGAACTGTGTGCATGTGTGTTATGGCATATCCTGGCACCTCACAGACAGCTAACTGTGAGCTTTACCGTGTGTAGTCTGGTGACAGTGACATCACTCTGTCACATGATGTAATCACCTATGAATAATAGGTTCATAGGTTCATAGGTTCATAGGTTGGTACTAGGCTATCAGCCCTAGGGCCTATACAAGCCTAGCCATAACAATTCCCTGGCTATTTCTTCCCACATTATTTACTTTCCTGGACTCCTGTCTAGCAGGGTGACTGACGTGATCCCTGGGGAGAATTTCCTTTCTCCCATCCAATCGTCAAGGTTCCTCTTGAAGAGGTCCAAAGAGGCACTCTGCTTGACATGTATGGGCAATCTATTCCAGAGTCTGGGGTGTCTCTGGGTCAGGAACCTATCCCTCCAGCATGTTTTGTTTATTGTGATGACAAGGTTTAGATCCCTGGAGCGTGTAGCTCTGAGGGATTGGGATTTCTTTAAGTGTAGCATGTCCAACAGCTCTGGGTTTGACATGGCCTTGTATGTTAAGCAGAGATCGCCTCTGAGTAGATGCGACAGAGTATAGCTGGAGTTTTTAAGGCGGTCAGCGTAGGGCATCTGCTTTAGGCCTGTGATTCTTTTAGTGAGGTATTTCTGAGGCCTTTCCAGTTGTTGCAGATGTCTTGAGAGGTACATACCAAATGGGGCATTGTATTCTATAATGGGTCTAATGAGGGATGAGTACAGTGGGACAATGACTTCCTTTTTTTTGGATGAAAAGCCCTTCGTGATGAGGTGTGCCACATAGAAGGATTTCCTGACTGTTGTGGTGATGTGGTTATCAAAGGTGAGACCACTGTCCACCTGTGTCCCTAAGTCTCCTATCACACTTTCTGTGTTTAGTGTATTGCCACCTATATGGTAATTCATGGATACATGTTTTTTCCCAAAGGGGATAACAATACATTTCTTGGCATTGAGCTTGAGCCCATGGCTCTGGCACCAAGCATCTGTTTCTGTAAGGCCCTTTTGTAGAGTATCCACATCATTTGGGGATTCAGCAGAAGGGTTGAGTTTGTGTTTTGCCTCAGGTGTTTGCCTGGTAAGACAGTGGTACATGCGTTATTATGTGTATTGTGTTCTGTAGAGGCATGTGTATGTGTACTGAGCTTGCAAGTGGGTTTCTTAGATGTCTGCCCTTTGTGTGTGAGTCTGCTAAGGATCTACACACATGCAGTTGTGTGTGATGTGGATGTGGGTGCAGTACGTGGTGAGGTGTGCATGTTGTTAAAGTGGTCATTGCCATATTAATGACTGGTGTGTGGCACAACATGGAATCAAGATTTGTTGTATAGTCACATCTGTCACACATTTTGTTTGTGTGGCATAGCAGTATAGGGTCTGGGACACTGTCCACATCTCCACAGTTGTTATTGATACTGCCATTAGCAATAGATTCTTGCTTGTGTGTATGTCATAGCAGGCTTTCATTAGGCAATGGCCTGACAGATGCTGCGATGTAACATATCACCTGTATGTAATTCACCTAAGGTAATGCAGCACCTGACAGTGGCAGTGCTTTGCCCAGCATGTGGCCCTTCCTTCAAACATACTCCCGTGATTAGGCATGGTCTCAATAGCATGCCTATAAATGTGACAATGTACAACTCCAGCAAAGATAGGTCATGCTGCTACACCCTTGAGGTTGACAGCCTCAAACACACTGTCTGTAGGCACTCCTTGCAGTGAAGATGTGAATGTCTTTGCATGCACAGAGAACTTGATCAACTTCATGGTCATTAATGTGGCCTTGCTAGTGTCCACTGACTGCAACCAGACAGCACACTGGATATTGTGTGGCATGATGTGAGAACACAGACGTGTTCCAGTAACAGAAAAGTATAGTATGGCATACATAGGACATGTGTGGGTACATACACTTTGGCCAAATGTGGCCACTCCTCTGCTGTAGTCCTCAGATCCATGGCATGCAGATATGCAGCATGAAGGTGTTGAAGGTCAGGCTTCATGAATTGCTGCGAAATTGTGTCTTAACAGGGATCACTGCCACTGTGGTGCTTGCTGGAGCAACCTTGCTGTGTATGTCACTGGACATTGTACATCATATTGTGACACTGCAGCTGTGCTCTGACTCACTGTCCACTCATTACCCTACTGATATCCTCAAACCCTGGAATACTAGAGATAATACATGCCACACTGTAATGAATGCTCTGATTTCTACTCAAGGCATCTACCTGGAAAAAGGTATGAGAAGCCTATGGATCCTTGCATGATGTGGGACAACTAGGTGGATGAACAAGCAGGCTGTGGCCTGTTCCACATGTGGCATTTGGTACTAACATTTTGCTTTTGGTGATAGACAAAGTATAGGAGTGAGAGAGTGGTTGTGCTGAGACCAGCAGTTGAGTAGCAAGGCACCAGCAATTCAGGAGACTCCCCTTTTGTCAGAATTCCTCACAAGGTGATTGTGTCATTGCAGCACACACTGCATGAGTGGTATGTAGCTGCAGGATAACTGTGTAAACACTCCCTCCTTACCTTTCCCAGGGTAAACATATGATTGCCCACCCAACTGCTTGCTTATGGTCTGTATAGACACAGACATGTTGGCTGACTACCTTCTTGGAAACCATGATGGAATTAAAGTCATTATGTAGTTGTACACATGGCAAGTAGCATGCAGTGACAAGTGGTGTCCCCAGATGCCTCAGTAGTGTCACATGTACAGCCATGAAAGGACTTGTCATGGAAATGATCAGTAATAATGTAGTACACCTGCAGACACTGGCCCAACCCAGTTTGTTTTTTTTCATAGTGAGATCATGCCTACCTTAAGTATTGGACTTAATTGATTGTTACAGTATGCGATGGATGAGGGGTAAATGACTCACCCCACCTACTATGGCCTGAGAAGGCATTTGACAAGATTAGACCCTCAGGCATTGTGGACACACTGTAGAGGTTATTTACAAACTTGCATGTCAGCCATTCGATGGCCAAATGCCTGGCAGTCATTTTCTGGGAAGATAGGATTGTGTAGGCCAGTGCTACAGTGAGGCCAGTCACCAGTGCACTACACACACACATCATTCCTGGGACTACCCCTCCTAGACATTTCTTTCTCTGAAGTCAAAGCCACTGTCAATTGACCTCAGACTGACTACATTTGCAGATGATTGCAAATAAGGAACTGTCAGCATTTCCCACAGACAACCAACAGTTACCAAGGATGGGCTGACATACACACTCAGTTGTTGTCAGAGCCATTGACAAATGCATGTCAAGGAATGCACAATTCTACACTTTTCAGTCATCCACACCTTGGAAAATATTGTATTGTCTGCACATCTCCAACAGTTGACCCATTTGTCAGGGACTTATGGACACAAAGAATGATCTAGCATTTGACTTTCACTGGTTGGTAAGATGTGGGACTTCATGCACTGTTCATCAGTTCATAGGTGTGTACTAGGCTGATGGCCCTGGGGCCTTTAAAAGTCTAGCCATAGGAGTACCCTGGTATCGTGCCACCTGACCTTAGTTCCCAGTGCCTCTGTTGAGTCGAGCCACTGGAGTTATTCCCTGGGTGAATTTTCTATTTCCTATCCACTCATCAAGATTTCTCTTGAAGAGGGTCAGCAAGGTGCTTGACATTTATGGGAAGTCTATTCCATAGCATGGGCAGTCTCTGGGTTATGAACCTGTCTCTCCAGTATGTTCTGTCAATTGTGGTAATGAGGCTGAGGTCTCTGGAGCATGTGGTCTGGAGGGTTTGGGATTTCTTTAGATGTAGCATTTCTAACAGAGCTGGTTCAGACATGGCTTTGTAAGTCAAGCAGAGATTGCCTCTAAGTAGGCGATATGAGAGAGAGAATAGTTGGGGTTTTTTGAGTCTGTCCATATAGGACAAGTGCTTAAGGCCTAGGACCCTCTTTGTGAGGTACTTTTGTGGCCTCTCCAGTTGTTCCAGGTGTCTAGTGAGGTACATGCCAAATGGGGCATCGTACTTGATGACTGGCCTAATGAGTGAAGAGTAGAGGGAGACAATGACCTCTTTCTTCCTGGATGCAAAACCCTTAGTAATGATATGTGCCACATAAAAGGACTTTCTGACCACAGTGGCAATGTGGTGATCAAAAGAGAGTTTGCTCCCAAATCTCTTATAACACCATCTGTGTTCAGTGGACTACCATCAATGTGGTAATTCATGGGAACTGGTTTTTTCCCAAAGGGGATGATGACACATTTTTTGGCATTGAGCTTAAGGCCATAGTTCTGACACCAGTCATTGGTCTCAGTGAGACCATTCTGTAGGATGTCAGCATCACTTGGGGAGTTAATAATAGCTCCCAACTTGCAGTCATCTGTGAACGTTTTCAGCCAGATTCCCTTTTTGTTGGCCTGGACTTCAGATAAGTAGAAACCAAACAGGAGAGGACCCAGGACCAAACCCTATGGGACTCCACACATGACTAGTCACCAGTCTGACTTGGAGTCAGCTACATTGTGGATTCTATCTGTGAGCCAGTTTGCAACCCACCTAATGATATAGGGGTTGATGCCTAGCTTAGTGAGCTTTTTTATGATTCCTGAGTGGGGAATGGTATCAAAGGCCTTGGCCAGATCAAGGTAGACTTTATGAACTACCTTGCCTTCATCCACAGCTTTGGTGACTGACTCAAAGAAGCAAACCAACTTGAGCAGGCATGATCTACCCTTCACAAAACCAAACTGTATGGGATCCAGAGTTTGGAGATTCCTTGTATCCTTGTTTATTAGGTCCATGATGATGCGTTCCATAGCTTTGCTAGTCAGGCTAATGGGGCGATAGTTCCCAGGGTCTGTAGTCACTCCTCCTTTGTGGAGAGGGATGACTGTAGCAGTGTGCCATTTGGTAGGGACAAAGTCTGAGGTGAGGCTGTGATTGAACAGGGCACACAGATGAGGTGCCAGTTCACTCTGTAGTTCATGTAAAACACAGCCAGAGATATTGTCAGGTCCCATAGAAGCTGTATTCTTGGCCTTGGACAGTGCTGTTTTAACCTGTGCAGCAGTAATACTGGGTGCCTGGCAATCTACTGGTATTGTGATTGGTCCTTTGGGGGGGGTAAAGTTGGCACTGAATCTGTTGGCCAGTATATTGGCAATATCTGTTGGCTCTGTATAGGAGGTACCATTGTGCAGTAGCTCAGAGCAAATCTGGGTATTACCGTGGAGATTCTTTACATAACTATAGAAGGCCTTGTTGTTGTCTTTACTATCTGCTGCAATTCTGTTTTCATAGCTAGGTTTAGAGGATTTGATGAGGGATCTCAACATTTTGTTGAGGCTGATAAGGGAGTTTTTTCAGTCTTGGGACTTCACCTTATTCCAAATCAGTTTCATTCTTCTGTTGTAGAGTTTGTTTATGGCAGGGGACCACCAGATTGCCTTCCTTTTTTTGGAGAAGAGCTATTGGGTATGGCGAGATCCATAAATTTGTGTACATGTTCATACAGTGCATTGGTGTATGATTTGGCAGTCACGCAACTTTTCTCCATTTGCATGGGTGCTGTGAAGTTATCCACCTCTGTTTTTAGGAGCCCAAAATTAGCTTTGGAGAAGTTTTTCATGGTGGTTACCTTTGTGGGGTGAGGGGTGGGTGGGATGTGGATTTTCAAGGTGATTAGTTTGTGGTTGGATCTAACCAGGGAGGAGCTGACTACTGGTGTAGAGCAACAGTCACCCATGTTACTAATGACCCGGTCAAGGATGTTGCTATCTCTAGTGAGGGTAAGAATGAGCTGGTCCAGGGCATTGGAATGAATGAATTCCAGGAAACGTTGAGCAAGTGTATTGGTACATGAGTAGTTTTCCCAGTTAATGGGGTGCTAGTTGAAGTTGGCTAGTATGAGAGTGTTAGGTTGGACCCTAATATTCTCCAGGGTGCTTAGGAACATGGAGTGTGAGTCTTGGGACATGGTTGGGGACCTATAGCAGGCTACGACCTGGGATAGTTTTCTTCCCAATGTTAGCTGCACCTGAACTATCTCTGACACGTTATGTTGGGCTATTAGTCTAGAGGTGTGTGCATCCTTTATGAATATGAATATGAAAACACCACCAACTTTGGGGCTTCAGTCCAAGTTCTGGGGCCAAAAGGTGTGGAAAGAGTTATAGCCTGGTAATGTAGGGGTGCTTTCTGCTGCCTTAAACCAGGTCTCTGTTACAGCACAAATGTCGATGTTCTCCTCTATAGGTTGCACAACCTATAAAGAAAGGTGTGGTATATAAACCCTAGAATGTCATTGTTACACTGTATGTGGCACTCATCACACCTATTGAGTGCAATGCCACCTTTGGTATGCAAGTACATAGGCATATCTGACACCTGTAGTAGCCGGAAAGGTCCCACAGTAACCCAATACACTGTGTCAAAGCTGTAACTGTGTATTCTGTCTCCTACATGCTTTGGATGCAAGGTGCATATCTGCCATACAAGGAGGTGTCATATTCCATTGCGTACCACCTGCACATCCAAAAAAGGACTAGCACGAGACATACCTGTTCTACATAGCTGCACCTTGACTGTGGTATAAATAGGACATGCTGTAGAGACAGGTATGTAACCCTGAGACTACACGTTATACATGTAACAGTCTCCCTATCCATGTGAAGCACACTCCTGCTGTAATGCACATCATGTACAAGTTACACAATGGAATATGAATCAAGACAGTCATAACTGGTTTAGAACAAATGTCTGCCATGGACACAGGGAAATTGTAGATGGTGCATCTCCTACACCACAGCTTGTAGATGTGTCAGTTCCTAGACCGTGCTTACATCTATCAAGGTTGCCACACCATGACAGAGATTACAGATGCATAAGTAGGCTGCATGAAGCCATTGTCCCGGTTAGCCTGTGATGCACATTATGAGCCTATGATGCCATTCACCTATACTACTTTACCTTTGTGAAGACCTTTTGCTTACAGGTTTATTGTAGCAGTGTACCCATAGGTGTGTCCCAAGCAAGTCTGCACCTGAATCATAAACACTTCAATGAAACACAGTTCATTGTGCAAGTATACAGCCGCCACGTCATCATCCAACTTACGAACACAACAAAATGTGGTTTACTCATTACAACTGGCAGCAGACAATATCTGTCAGTGACTGGTACAAGTGACATGTGAAAGGCAACTGTGGATTAAAGAAATGCATAGTAATGTAGGTAGTCACCCTGTGCAGACATACCATCAAGTCCTTGCATTGATGACAAAGATGACAGGCATGTGGCACTGTTATCATTTGCACAGGTTGTTGTGTGGTGGTGCAGGAGGCCTAGACTGACCCAATAGGTTGACAAGCATGTGTGTGAGTCAGGAAGGGAAGCAGGCAAGATGGCCCATGGTATGTGCTGTGTGTCTGCAGGTGACTTGATTGTGACAGTGGTGTGTGCATGCCTGCCTGAACACAGTCAAGCTCAATGCTAGCCCTATGAGACTGTATGTTGGACAGCTTTGAACTGTGCACGGTAGAGCTGACAGTTCACCCTCTCTGCCCCAGAACATGGGAACTGGCTCTGCCAGGTGTTGCACTGGCATGTCCATGCCCAAGGTCAGAACCTGCACTACTACCTGAGGGTGACTGCTGTCTTCTAAGACTGTGTCCCCATGGCAATGCCTGGACCACAAGCCCATGGCCTGACACATCTTGGTGTGGATAGCACATTTGCCTCTGAAGCACTGGATGTACTGCCACTATGGGAGTGTGATTGAAGACAACCATATGGACTCTCAGCAGATGTAGCTATTGACCTATGTCCATGAGTCTGACACTCAACTGTAACCAGATGTTCCATCACAGACAATGGCTGTTCCAAGAGAGATATTCTATGAGCTCTCTGACCACTGTCTTTCTACTATGTCAGTCAATCAATCCAGGGTATCAGGAATGTGGTGGAGGCAGTAATGGATGTCAGACTGTGCTGCATCCATAACCCCGGGCATTTGGCTGGAGGTTTTTTTGGAACATGCTTGTGCATTCATGACGGCACTAAACATATGCTGAGTGATATGTAATGAGACACCTGCAACAGGTTGGGGAAGGACAGCAGGCCTCCTACGAGCACCCCCTATCAATCCGCCTGTGTGTAATCTCACCATGTGTTTTGCTATGGCTCGTATCAACACTCACTGCAGCCATAGTAGCCACACTTTCCTGTTCAATGTCTCCACCCTCTGACTGTCCAATATCTGTGGCCTCTGGGGACTAGGTATGTGTAGGCAAACTGACTGTGTATGGTGATAATGAGGGCAGAAGAGGAATGTCAACCTCTGTGATAGATTCAGCTCCTGCAACCCCCACCTGTTTGTCACTTTGCCCACCATCTTCATCAGAGCCTGAAGAGACACTAACATCAGGTTGTGAAGGGGACAGAGACTAACCCCCCAGGTCACCTGTGATAAAAAGGGAATAGCGGTACATTAATACATGCAGTACTATGCTCTACAGTACTGACTTACAATATTTGTTAAGCTGTATACAATGCTATCAGTATTGAACACTTGTTTAACCCCCAACTTCATATACCAGGACATGAGGGCATTATTTTCTAACAAACTTCTGCTGTTAGTTGTAAAGAATAAGCTCCTTAATTAAGAATCTCATGAGCAAGAGTGATGTACACTGTTGACATTTGTCAAAACTCTGCACAGCTGGCATGAGGCAATCTGTACTGTACTGTTCCATTTGTACAAATCTGTGAGGTTGACAATTATGCAGGCAGTACATTAATCTAGCTGGCAGGCCTGGGATGACACTGAAGTAAATATTATGCACTAAATCTACATCTGTAACACAACAGTGTTATGCTTAGCAGGAACACGGTTGCATGTGATTCCTGACAGCCCTGTGAAAATATGAGGGAGAGGTAATGTAAACAGCAGCCCATGTTGCACTATGACAGGCTACTATGTCCAAATAACTCACATTTACAGTACATACTATTTTAATTGGTCTGTTGGTCACAATGAGCATGAGATTCACACTGCAACTAACCCCCACCATGTAAAAAAACTTCCAGCCATGTAAAACTATGTACACCCTGAAACACTGAATGCTGCAGTATTGCAATTCTGATCCAACTAAGCATACCTGGATGCTCCTCTTGTATGGAAATGGTGGTACCCACTTCCACAACATACCATGTGATGGATGCCTGGGAGCTGTCCTGTGTTCCTAGGTTCACCAGTAATTACTAAGTGGCTGACAGTGGCTGTTCTACTGCAGGCCCTCCACCAGTGACAAACATTCCCTGGCCACATCTGCTGCTCTTCAGCAGGTGGCATTTATCATGTCAGTTGTACGATGTTGCACCTGCTCATATGTTTTGCTCTGGTGACCAAATTGCATTTATATTGCAAACTAGATTGGCTCATAATGCTGCCTGCTCTTCCCTGTGTGTCCTTCCCCTGGACAGCAGGAATTGGCGGTGTTGACGTAGGGCTTCCAGGATTGTATAATTTTCTACCTCTGTAAAAGGTCCCCAGCATTGGGTTTACATATTCCCTGAAAGACAGCAAAATGGCAACATATGTCAGTATCACATATGTGGGAGTATAGTATGCAGAGATACAGCAATAACAGATGGCTACCAGTAGGTACTACTTGGTTACACATCTCATATTCAACACCATGCAAACATAGTAAGGTTGTAGATGTGAGTAGGATAGTAACAGTAGTCATCTATTCCTGCTTGTGCCATGACAAATACTTTTGTATGATCACATATCCAACACAGCAGTCCACTAAGTTATGGCCAGTATGTGTAAACCCCCCTTATAATATTTAAAAACAGCAGTGCCACACAAATAGCAGTTTAGTATTTCCACCGCTATCAGTAGGAAATTTCTAGGAAAGTGGTATACCTAATTAACACACTAATTAATTAATTAACATTCTACCTGTACTGTACTCTAGTTCTTTTGTAGGTGTAACACATCTGCAGATCAATGACATGTCAACAGTACAGTTCCAAGCAAGGCTTACTGCTGTAATCCCCATTCCCCTAAGTATGTGGACACATATGCATCATGTGGGGAAAAAAAGTTACGTACCTGATGGAGTACAGTACTCCTTTTGAACAGTACAGAAAGATATACATGTTGTGCCAACAAATTGACCATGCAAAGTAACTCTCATGCACAATGTTTTCCCTAGCTAGCTGTTTGTCTTTTTAACATGGCTCTCTAAAAGTGATTGCCACTGAACCAATCTGTGGTACTGAGAAGTTAATTGCAGCCAACACAGCTGATTTTCAGTATAATCAACCAATTCCATGCAACCACTGAGCAAGATATAAGGACTCAATGTAGATTATCACCCCTTTCTCATATGTTGGGTTGGAAAATAGTGGGGGACAGATACTACAACATGGCAAAGAGAACGTCTGTAACAGGAACAATTTACATATAAATGTGTGTGGTACAGGCTGAAGCTGAAGGTGATGCTGCAGACAATAAGCATAGGGAGAAAGGGTGAACACTTTGCAGGACAGCAAGTTTTAAGAGCAAGTGTGGGACCTGTGGCAGCCTTGTCTAGGCAGGGGCAGATTGAGTGTACCCACCCCAGTGGGAAGTAAGGTATGTGTGCCAGGTAAGTCTGTCAGATGACAGTATCAGTAAAACAATGCAAGGCAAAATGCTTTGTGTGTCCTAGAAAACAGGTAGGTGTACATTAACCATGTTGTCACACAGTTGGACAACTGCCAGCTCATGTGTTATGTTATGGTAGTCCCCTGTTGAGTGTGTGCTTGCAACCCTTGCATGCAGCTCAAGCTCCATATATGTATGTTGCTTGTGCAGTTGTGGTTATCTGTGATATCACCAGCAAAACATTGTGGGTTGCAGTGTGAAATTAGTGGGTCACAATTTCAACACACACTTTAACATCCTCTGGGAATTCAGGTTATTACATTATCTGAAATTCTGTCCACTTTGTAGTGTTGTACTAGGCGTAAGTGAGAGTGATGCTAGCTGCAGACCTTTGCCATGTATTATATAGATGCAGACATTCCCACTTTACTGCTTTGGGTGGATAAGTACGTGATGAGACAGATATACATATCACACTTTAGAGTATTGATGGCCACACACATGTATTTGCAACTGTTCTTGAACCCAGGACCTTGTGTACCAAAATGTTAGGTTTTCAATGCATTTAACAGACTGACCTACAGAGTCCCTGTTATAGCAGGTGAATTTTTATATGTTGTAGTTATGATTACACAGTTATTTGCTGTCAAATACTGCACTTACATCTATTATTATGTGTATGGCTTTAGAGTGCTGCAGTTGTATACCAGAGTCCCAGTTAAAATCTTGTTTTTCATTAATGTTTTATCAAGTGTGTTCTTACATGTAGACATGATTGCAGGGTTACCTGCTATCAGATATCTCACTTATGGCTAAGCTTATGTGTGTGCCTTTATAGTGATGTATTTGTGTACTAGAGTGCCAATCAGAGTACTATTTTTGTATAATTCTCTTAACTGATTTGTGATGTCTGGTGCAATGCACAGCACCATTTAAACATGCCTAATGAGGGGAACTACAGCATTAGTATGTTTTTCTTAAAACACCTGTTTTCATTAGTACCTGTGTGGCTTGGTGCGATGATCCATTGTTGTGCAGGTGCAATGGTCATGGGCTCAAAATAGGGTGCATGTGTACTTTTTGAATATGATTAATATTGTTCCAAAAGCTAATGTCAATATAGTGCTATTTAGCATAGCTAAGCAATGCGGCGAGCCACATTGCACAAAAAATCTTTAATGGAAAGAAAAATAGGGAGATAGGACAGTGGTGAAAAGGGGTGCAAAAAGGGGGAAAACATAGTGAAAGGCATGTAGGGATGTGCAGGGAGGGTGTAGGAAAGAATCATTGTTATCCATTTCCTTTGCAGCAGCAGCTGTGCATTGTGACAGATTTTTTTTCTGAATTTGGACTGTTACCCCAGACAGAGGTTATGACAACCTAACTGCATTGACAAGCCTATTGGACCAAATTAAGTATGTCCAGTGGATACGTGTGTGAAATGGAGAGCTATATATGAGACAATATATATATATATATATATTTTGGGACAGGTGCCCATGTTTTTTGAAGGTGAAAGTGGAATGTTGAGGAAGGGACATAGCTATGTGTGGGCAAGGTAAGTTGAGAAGGTGAGGAAGCTTTTGCAGACAGACAAGACCGCAGACAGGGTTGGTGTTTGACAGATGAGAGGAGTGAACAGCTTGGATGGGGAGGGTGTTGTGGAATCACAGTCCCGTGAGCATTCACATAGTAGCAGTGTGACTCAATTCATGGGACTATCAGCACTGCTCCTTCACTGCCACTGTGGTAGCAGTAGTGGAGGCTGGTGTCTGGGGTGAGGCTACCCCACCAGGATGGCAAACATGCTCTCCATCTGGAGCAGGTTTACACTGACAGTTTGGTGAAACATGCTGCGCACCATACCTGGCAGTTCTTGGAAAAGATTATCAAGACACAGTCCTGCTTTACACTTTAATATTGCTCCTGAAAATCTGGCACATATACACATGGATATTGGCCCAGAACGTGAGGTAGCTTATCCATATACCTTGTTGCTGGAGTGGGAGGAATATACAGCATTATTTGACTAGAAATGGCCATGACACAATCTTGAACCTTACTTGTGGATATTGCACTACATTTATCAGACAATTTTTTCTGCAGTCTTTATTAATTTTCGTTTTACAGTTGACAGGTGTTAGATTAGAACACACATGCAGTGAATATAGCCATACTGCAGTTATTTGAACAGATTACTTCTCATTGCACAATCCTGCTTTAAACTTTATTGATAATGTACCTTAAAATCTGGCATTTATATATATATCTGGCCATAATGTCAGCTACCTTACCCATACACCTTGATCTTCGAGTGGGTGGAATGTACAGCATTATATGACACAAAGTGGCCAGAACACAGACTTGTAACTTACTGTGGGTATTGCACTACATTTATCAGACATTTTTTTTTCTGCAGTCTTTATTCATTTCCTTTGTACAGTTGATTGGTGTTAGATTAGAACACCCATGCATTGACTACAAGACTAGTGAGTACTTCTTTGTTTGAAGCAGTACATATCACAGCACCATCACTCTTTAAAATCTATTTATTACTTTTGCTTCAAGTCAGGCATGTACAGCATGGATAGCTGTGTCATACCTATAAGTAATAACCCACTTACCCTCGTCATTACCTGAGTGCAATCTACAGCATATTTCACACAATGAGCACAGCACAATAGTGACTTTTAATTTGGGTAGACCACAACCTCAATTGATGTTTGTAAGCTATACTACACAATACTGCATGGTTACTTGACTTAACTTGGTTTGCCATTTCAGGTAGGCACTGACACATTACTAAACATATTACATTTCCCAAGTATGTTATACATGACTGTTAGGACTGCAAACTCTGTAAACACTTTATCTCGATAGTACATTAAGCATTAGGTTATTGCTTTGATTTTTCCCAACTTACCACACTCATGCCTTATCCTGCCAGACACCCTGCATGGGACTGGACATTGCGAGTCCTCTCTTCTGCAGCTGTTATAAGAGAAACAAAGCATTATGCATACCAATTTTGCACACATTCAGTTTGTATATTTAGAAATAATGGAGAAACATACTTACAGATCTGTGAGGTGCACCTAACCCGTGCTTTATGGACCCAGGTGCCCAAGGGTTCCCTCTTTCTATGCTTCAGGTTATCATAGTGGTGACAGCACTGCTCACCAGTGTGGGGGATACCAGTAGCACTGGTAAGTTTCATAGTTAAATCTTTTAATGTAAAATACAATTCATGAGCGCTTTCGTCTGCATAAAACAAACTTCATCAGATAAAGTCCCACTATAACTGACATAATTTATAAAAAATGTTTAACCAATGAAATTTTCACATTAATAAAATAATTAATCAATAAAATTCTAAAAATACTGAACATTCAAAATTTAAAGAAACAAGAACATGTTGGTGGTTGTTTATATGTATACACACACTTCTGACAGATTAAATGGTAATGCATCGTAAAAAGTTTTTTTGTTGTTTTGTTAGAAATATAAATAAACAAAAAAGTAATCTACATCATTATTTCGTAAGTAAGTTGATATATAATGTGTGCTTACATCTGGTGTATTAAAATATATTTGTGCCATCTTCAAAGTATATTTGCCTTTCCTGTTAAGATGGCTTTGATGTTTATATACTCATTTAAACCTGGAAAAATATTGGATTTTAATCTTAACTGCCATCTAACTTCCTTCTGCAGTAAAATATTTTTGATATCTCCTCCTCTGATTTCCAAATTAACCGTATCTATGATACCAAATTTAAAAGATGGGATGGGTTGGCACATGGTGGTGTGTTTGTATAAGGCACTGGTCTCTTTTTATTTTTATGTCATTCTTGTGTTCAGAAATCCTTTCTTTTAAATGACGTTCAGTTTTGCCCACGTAGTAACATGGGCAATAACAACAGGTTGCCAAATACACCACCATGGAAGAATAACAGTTACCCCTACAGAATTTAACCTCCGTATTCAACCCATTTTTTAAAACAATACTATTAGAGGTGTTGATAGAAGAACATTGAGTACATCTACCACAGGGGTGGGTACCCCTGGAGTTCTTGTAAGAATAGTCTCTTCCTTCCAAGGTTCTTTTAAGATTATTGCCCACCCGATGAATAAATGTAGGTTGGTTCCCTATAACTTCAATAATTTCAGGGTTGGTTTTTAAAATAGACCAGTTTTCTTGTAAGATTTTTTTGAAAATAGGAGAAAAGTTGTTGTGTTGAATAGAACAGGATCCTGAAAATTCATGGGGTCTATCTTCTGATGTTTCTGTATTCTCAATGGGGTGCCCAAGTAAAGGTTTGAAACGGGTACCCCACCCGTTATATACTTCCGTCAAAATGTTTTCTACCAAAACCACAGGATACCCCCTTTCTCCAAACATTTTACCCAGTTTGATGAATTCTGGTTGGAGATCTTCTATGTGGGATGTCATCCTAGCCACTCTGACAGCCTGCCCTTTTATAATGCTATTTTACTGGTAAAAAGGATGTTGGCTGTCAAAGTGGAGGTAGCTGTTACACCAAGTTGGTTTTCTATACACCTGAGATTTGAAACCATTCAAGGTTTTGGATAGTGTAATGTCTAAATAGTTGATACATTCTGCACTAACTTGGTGAGTGAAAGACAACCAGGAGGTGGTTTGGTTGATGTAAAAATAAATTGTTCCAACTCGACTGGTGTCCCATCCCAAATCACAAAAATATCGTCCAAAATCTATAATAAGCTGTGATTTTAGCAGAAAAACACTCTCAAAAATGTGTAAGGTCTCCCATTCCAGGAGTACCAGGTTGGCATATATGGGCGCAAGCTGCCCCATTGCCACCCCACTGGTTTGTTTGTAAAGAACCCTTCGAAGTTTATAAAGTTATTGTCTAAAACTATTTCCATTAGTTCCAACAATAAAGATTTTCTGTCTGGTGTTAATTCGGAATATTTATGAATACTGGTTTCAAAAAATTCAAAGCCCTCTTTCCTAGGGATACAGGTAAATAAATCTTTCACATCAATGGTAATGAGGAGACTATCCTTGGACCATAACCCCTGGTGCATCTTGCCCAAAAAGTCCCAAGAGTCTTTTATAAGATGTTTATGTTTTTTTGCAATATTTTTGAAATTCTGATCAATAAATACTGCCAAGGGATGGGTTTTAGATCCACGGGCAGAGACAATTGGTCTAATTTTGTTCCATGATGTTTTTGTGTGTTTTTGGTATCCCAAAAAAACCAGGGATGAGTGGGTGGGTTTGTCGGAGAAAATGAAAGGTCGTCTGGTTAATTCATTGTTCCACCAAATACTCCTCCAAAAGGGAGTCAATTCTGTTGTAAGCAGTAGAAATTTCATTGAGGGACACCAAACAGTAGGTTTTTTCTTGTGTCAAAATGGTACTTATAGCTTTTGTATAATCGTTTTGCTTAAAAATTACCAAACCTCCCCCTTTGTCTGGTTCCATAAAACGTAGTTGTTTATTTTGTATTAAATTCTTCAGAAGGGTGGCTTCTTCTGCTTTTAAATTGTGATTCTGCCAAAACCCTTCGGTATTTTTGCTATATGTTTCATATATTTCTTTTGTGACAATGTTCTCAAAAGTATGGAGCAAAGGGTGAAGTGGAGGGTTGTAAACACTCCTTCTAGTGGAGGTTTGGTTGACACTGTCCCCTGTATATTGCTTAGCAACTCCTTTGTTGTAAAGAATTTTGAGATTTAATTTTCTAAGGAACAATTTTAAATCAATTAAAATCTGTGACAAGTCTCCTTTAAAACTCTTTATAAACTTGAAGCCTTTGGAAAACAGGTGGAAATGAGTTTTTTCTAGTGTCAGATCAGAATAGTTGTATATTTTATATCCACAATATTCAGACACAATACCATTGTCGTGTGTAATTATGGCATCTGACCCTCCCTGTTCCCCCTGTGTCCCCTGTAGTTCCAATCCTGGTTTTTTGAAAAGGAATTCGTGTTGATTACATTTTGGTTTTTGTGGGCTAAACGTTCTGACCTTCTGGGTCCTAAAAAAACTTCGTTGGACTCTTGAAAAGAGTCCAATTCATCTAGAGAACCAGTATACACAACCAGTGGGTCCCTGTGGTGGTGCGGTTGGTCAGAGGAAATCCTGACACTTTTTGTATTCTGTTTATAGTTAGTTGGTGTAATCAAATTTCTCCTATTGTGTCCCTCCCTGGGTCTGGAAGGGGCAGTTGCAAAAGTAAAAGTGGGTGATGGATAACATTTACCAGTTTCATACTGCCCCTTATCCCTAAAATATTTCTTTTGTTTTCTTTCAAAAACCTTTTCAACTTTCCCATTGGTTCTCTCTAAAATTCTTTCAAAAAACTCATAATATTGTTCAAACAACAAATCATTGGTGATGGAATGGTGTAATTTATTGATTTCTACCAATAAGGTTTTTAAATGTACTTCATTATATTTGATAAGTTTTAAAATTAATGAAAACCCACATTCATCAAAAAAACTGTGAAATTCTTTAATAATATTTTCTGTATATGTAATACCAAAAGGGTATTTATGGAAACGGAGTCCCTGAGGGACTATCTTATTGTTTAAACATGTGTGCAAATAGTTGTTTTCAATTTCCAAGCATTTATATTTATAAAGCAGCTTTTCAAATTTAAAAATGCAGTCTTTTAAACTGAAAACGTTATTCCCATCTTGATCGGGAATTTTAGATGCAGCATTAACATTCCCTTGGTTAACGGTAGTGGAAAAAACAAACTTTTTGTCTATAAGACCCTTATATAAGGTTCTGCAACCAGAATCAGTCCCTGGAACAGCCCGTGAAACATGGGAGGCTGAACCGATAGTTTCACAGTCTTTAAAGGAATTCGAAACAGTACCTTTAGGGTTGTTAGCTCTTAAAAACCTTCGAATATCCCCTGTATCCGAATGAACTGGAGGTAAAAGGGTGTCCTGTATCATCGGAGCGCCAATATTGGTGCAGTTTCTTCTCCTAGGCTGGCCTTCACCTGGCAAACTCATTCCTTCCCCGGCATCTTGGAGTGTGGAAGCAGGCGATGACGTCACAGGTGGTTTCGGGCCCGTGGAGGAATGCACACAACTGGCAATAGCTCCCTCTGGTGGATCCTTCTGTGTGAACAGGTCAATAAGTTTAGTTAAATCCCCACGAAGGGAAGAAAGTTCTTCTCTAAGATGGAATACTTCATTCTGGGTCTGTATTAAGGTGATACTAGTCTCCAATCCGTTCTCGGCTCCCAGTAAAGTGGAGTCGTTTGGAGACTGATCCATGATGTTAAGAAGATGAGGTAATAAAACCGCAAAAACAATGAAGTGAGTGCAATGTCAGTATAGTGGAAAAGATAGCAAGAAGATGGTTATCTTTTAACCACTGAAATGCTGCTTGTCAAAATCCAAAGGCAGGCAACTCGTAGGTGAACCAAAAATGACAATTGCCACAAAGTAAGTAGAATAAACTGGTAACAAAACACAGTTCACCTGCTGAGAAGTCCAATCCTTTAATGTAAAATACAATTCATGAGCGCTTTCGTCTGCATAAAACAAACTTCATCAGATAAAGTCCCACTATAACTGACATAATTTATAAAAAATGTTTAACCAATGAAATTTTCACATTAATAAAACAATCAATAAAATTCTAAAAATACTGAACATTCAAAATTTAAAGAAACAAGAACATGTTGGTGGTTGTTTATATGTATACACACACTTCTGACAGATTAAATGGTAATGCATCGTAAAAACTTTTTTTGTTGTTTATCAAATCAAATCTCAGGTGTATAGAAAACCAACTTGGTGTAACAGCTACCTCCACTTTGACAGCCAACATCCTTTTTACCAGAAAAAAAGCATTATAAAAGGGCAGGCTGTCAGAGTGGCTAGGATGACATCCCACATAGAAGATCTCCAACCAGAATTCATCAAACTGGGTAAAATGTTTGGAGAAAGGGGGTATCCTGTGGTTTTGGTAGAAAACATTTTGACGGAAGTATATAACGGGTGGGGTACCCATTTCAAACCTTTACTTGGGCACCCCATTGAGAATACAGAAACATCAGAAGATAGACCCCATGAATTTTCAGGATCCTGTTCTATTCAACACAACAACTTTTCTCCTATTTTCAAAAAAATCTTACAAGAAAACTGGTCTATTTTAAAAACCAACCCTGAAATTATTGAAGTTATAGGAACCAACCTACATTTATTCATCGGGTGGGCAATAATCTTAAAAGAACCTTGGAAGGAAGAGACTATTCTTACAAGAACTCCAGGGGTACCCACCCCTGTGGTAGATGTACTCAATGTTCTTCTATCAACACCTCTAATAGTATTGTTTTAAAAAATGGGTTGAATACGGAGGTTAAATTCTGTAGGGGTAACTGTTATTCTTCCATGGTGGTGTATTTGGCAACCTGTTGTTATTGCCCATGTTACTACGTGGGCAAAACTGAACGTCATTTAAAAGAAAGGATTTACGAACACAAGAATGACATAAAAAATAAAAAAGAGACCAGTGCCTTATACAAACACACCACCATGTGCCAACCCGTCCCATCTTTTAAATTTGGTATCATAGATACGGTTAATTTGGAAATCAGAGGAGGAGATATCAAAATATTTTACTGCAGAAGGAAGTTAGATGGCAGTTAAGATTAAAATCCAATATTTTTCCAGGTTTAAATGAGTATATAAACATCAAAGCCATCTTAACAGGAAAGGCAAATATACTTTGAAGATGGCACAAATATATTTTTAATACACCAGATGTAAGCACACATTATATATCAACTTACTTACGAAATAATGATGTAGATTACTTTTTTGTTTATTTATATTTCTAACAAAACAACAAAAAAACTTTTTACGATGCATTACCATTTAATCTGTCAGAAGTGTGTGTATACATATAAACAACCACCAACATGTTCTTGTTTCTTTAAATTTTGAATGTTCAGTATTTTTAGAATTTTATTGATTAATTGTTTTATTAATGTGAAAATTTCATTGGTTAAACATTTTTTATAAATTATGTCAGTTATAGTGGGACTTTATCTGATGAAGTTTGTTTTATGCAGACGAAAGCGCTCATGAATTGTATTTTACATTAAAGGATTGGACTTCTCAGCAGGTGAACTGTGTTTTGTTACCAGTTTATTCTACTTACTTTGTGGCAAGTTTCATAGTTAAATAATCCCAGGCCTCAGATTTACAGTCTGAATCCTGGTAATCGTGTTGCAGCAGCTAGAGTTCAGTTTTTTTGATCAGGAGTCCAACAAACACTTTGGGTCTTGCACATCCCATCTCTGCACCTGAAAGTGTACTCCCTCACCAACACCCCCAGCCATATCAACAGTCAAGTGAGAACTTCAAAGAACAGTGTCAGATTCCCACCTATTGGACATTATATAGGGTGCATTCCCACCCTTACACGTCAAAGTGCAAATTTCAAAAATGTGATGCATCGCTTAGCATTGTGCAAATATGCAGAAACCATGTAAGCACAGCTGAGCATTGTGCAAACACACACAAGCCATGTTTAAGCATAGCTTAGCAATGCACAAACCAAGTAGACTACTGGCCATGTCTGAGTGGCACTTAGCTGTGCAGCTTTGCTAAATGTAACAGTTTTTTTAATTTTAAATTAAACTGATGTTTCAGTCACCTTACTCATGTTCAAAGCAATTACTACAAAACATATGACTGCTCAGGGCTCCAACCCAGGACTTACTAAACTGTAGGTCATGACTCAACCTATCTAGATACTTGGATAGTTCAAGGAAGCAGTATATCTTCACATATACTAAGATACCTGTTAGTGTTGGACAGCAAAGCTGCAGAAGTACAATTAAATACATCCAGTTTCTATTTTTAGATAACCAAAAGAAACAACACTTCACAAAATGTAATGCACTCCTGGACACGGAGGCTGGATTCCAAACTCTTTATTCCACAGGTTAAGCGCTTTCATCCAACCTTTGTTAGACTTCTTCAGAACAACTTATGATAAAAACTCAACCCTTTTTATACACACCTTAACAAATATATAATTGAACAATTGAAAAACTGAAAAATCATGCTTGTTCAATAAAATTAACCAATAAATAAATTAGTAAATTTGCCCCATTTTGTGAAGTTCTATTTTTAGATGTCAGATGGCATTGTGAAGCATCTTGGCACTCTGTGCAAAGAGGGAGAAACAAAAAATATTCAGTTAATTATATCCAGTTTTCTATTTTTAGATGCATACATACATACAACTATTTCAAGCAAGGACATTAATGCCCTACTAGGTTGACAATATACCAAAACACTTGTTCCCATAATAAGTATCCAGGCTGTTCTTAAAAATATCTAAACTAGTACTTGCTTTAATGTAATTTGGTAGACTCTTCCATGCATCAACTACTCTGTGAGAGAACCATTTAGTACACTTCTCATTCCTATAGAATCTTCTACATAGGTTGTCTGATGATTTTCTAATACTTTTTGATAACCCCAAACATTCCCAGAAGTAGTCTCTAAATGCCCTATATACCTGAATAAGATCTCCTCTTAGATATCTATAAGAGACACTGTACATGTTCAGAGATTTTAGTCATTCATAATAACTTAAATTTTCACATCCATGGATGCCCTTGATATATTTCCACTGCACTCTTTCCAGTTTACTCATGCTTGTTTTCTTACAAGGTTTCCATATTGTTATTCCATACTCAAGTTTGGGCCTAATGTAACTAACAAGCAATGGCTTCATCATATTTGATTTCTTAGAATTTATAAATCTTTTTATACAACCTATAGTTCCATAACTATCATTAACCAATTGGCTAATATGATTAGACAAACTCATAGCTGGATCTATCCATATACCCATGTCCATAAATGAGTCTACAGTTTCACTCACTGTGTGCTGTATTGAATATTCACCTTTCAATTTATGTCTCCCAAATCTCATATGCTTAGTTTTTGATGTATTTATCAGCATATTATTATCCTGTGCCCAAATAGTCAGTCTAGTCAAGTTATTTTGCAGACATGCCATCTGTAACACATTTAATCAGTTCACCCAATTCTGGGTCGTCTGCATATAGACTGTACAACACCTCAGATGAAAAAGTTAGGTTTGAAAGATACAATCTAAACAAGTAAGGGCCTAGGACAGAGGCCTGTGGGACACCCTGACTGTAACCAAGGATTTCACCTGTCCAGTTGCTGTATGATACTTGCCATGTCCTATTTGTAAGCCATGCAGTTATCTATCTTATCAATAGTACATCAATACCTAGTTATTATAATTTATTGATCATTATTTTGTGTATGACCATGTCAAATGCTGAAGTTAAATCTATATAAATTACATCACAGCACAATTTTTCATTCATAGCTGTTATTATATTGTTTTAGAACGTTACAGATGGTAATAGATCTATTTTCAACATATGCATGCTGATATATGGTTTCAAGTCCCAACCTATGCAACTCTGACAATAACTTATCCAATATTATCTCCTCCATTATTTTTTCATAGCATGAAATTAGACTTAAGGGTCTATATGACTCTGGTTTTGTCTATCTTCCCCTTTCTCTTAAAGACAGGTTTAATAAGTGCATGTCTCCAATCTTGAGGAATCTCCCATATTTATATGACCTAGTGAATAACAAATATAATGGTACCATAAGTTCTTGCTGAAGTGTTTTCAGGTCATTGTTACTAATTCAGTCTCCTCCCTGTGCTTTGTTTGGATCCAGTTTGCACAGTTCTTTTTCAATCTAATCTAATTTGATTTCAGTATTGGGGTCACCTGGATGTCACTAGAGCAACGTATCACCCCTTTTGTGAAGCCAAACTGTTTTGAATAAGAATTTGTAAATATATCTATAATCTGTTGTGTCTGAAAATAAATTTTAGAATCTGCACACAGTTTATCAATTTGTACGTCTTAATCCTTCCACATCTTATGGATATATAAAATGTTTCCTATTATGCCCAATATCTTTATATAAATTTACTTCAATTTTATCTTGATCTTGTCTCACACTATGCTTCCATTTCTTATATTTTTTGTCTGTCACCTTAATCAGATATTTTCTTTTTATGGAAATATATCCCCCTGATGTTGTATGCCTAGATCCGGATGTTAAACATTTTTTTGATTTTTTGCACTCAAACAATTTCTATTTCAAAACTTTCCAGTCTGTCTGCAATTTTTTCCACTAAACATCTCACTCCAGATAGTATTACATAGTGACTGTTTTGCTTCCATATAATCTGGAATTAACCTTCTGTGCATAGGTTTAGATTTCAGTTTGGCAGAATTATCTAGCAACAAATTAACCTTTATAACTCCATGATCACTACATATCAACAATGGTAAAACATGACTTGAAGTAACAGTAATTTATTTAGGAACACAAACAATGTCTAGTACCTTTCGTCCCCCGGTAGGTTTTTTTACAATCTGAAGCAATTGTTGTTCCTGAATATATGTTGTGAATAATTTCCTTACTAATTTTGTTTAATCAATATTATTCCAGTCTGTTACTGGTAAATTTAAGTCCCCAGTTAACATTATTTTTTCCTGCTGTTTCATGCAAGAAATGTATGAATTCCTCTAGGTCATCTGCAATTAACTTTGGTGGTCTGTACACTCCAGAAAGTATTTTATGTTCCAGGGTTGTCTTTATTGTCACAGTTACACAGTCTATAGTATATATTTTTTTGTTATTATTAAATATGTAATAATCACAGGTCTCATAACTATTGTTAATTCCTATCATAACACCTCCATCTGATTTTTTTGTTAAAATGTCTGTTACAGTAAAAACATTTATACCCTGACAGAACTGGTTTCCAGTCATTGTTCTTTAACCATGTTTCACAAACAAAAACAGCATCAATCTTGTGAGAACGCAGCAAATTTTCCAATAAAAAATGTTATTAATGCTCCTAGCATTAACAGCAATCAGAGATGCATCAAATATTGCTATCTGTGAACTGTTAAATTTTTGACCTGGCAAAAATCCTGCCGAGTGTTTGTCAAATATTGCAAAATATCTGCTGCAAAAAATCTATCCCCTGATCTTCACAAATGCATGCCATCCTGTCAGAACAAACACGTGTGTGCAAATCTGTGCTAGGATGCTGTACACATTTCCATTTTTTAAAACAAGACATTTTTTCCATGTAGGTATTTACCCAAAAAAATCTTTTCATTCACAATGACCTGACTATCGTTTCTATAGGTGATTTGTGAAAAATACATTCTAATACCAGTACAAGCTATACTATCTAAGAAGGCTGTCCCTTCCTTGCTAACAGCCAGAGAATCCTTGCGGATGACATTTGTATTGACATGAATAAAAACGGATCCATACTTCCTTACTTTAAGGCATTCCAAGGCTTGTCTTGCATGTTCTATTTTTGCTCCTGGCAAGCATGACACTATTTGATGTTCATTATCTTCTCTGCAAATAAAAGTATCAGTTTCTCTAATAATTGAATCTCCAGCTACAAGAATATCTTTGTTGACCAGCTCTGAAGAATCTTCAACTTCTAATAAAGTAATATCTGCTCTATCAGTTGTTATGAAGGATAAACCTTCATCACCATTAGTCTTATTATTCCCACTGTTTTCATTGTGTATTAGTCTCATCCAGCTGGCATTGTAAATCCACAGCTTGAGCCATGTAGTCAGCATCTGTCTTTCACTTCTTTTTTCTTACAGTAATGGTCTTCAATCCTTCCATGTTCAGTTTTGATTTCTTCCGCTTCACCTGCCCCTTGCCTCTTTGTTTTATCTTCTGTAGACTGAAGGTTTTATGATAGAAAAATATTATCATTCCCGATAACCTGTATGTTACATAACAAGGCAGTGTCCTTTTTAGTACATATTCTCTTTACAGAGATTAATCTGTTTCTTTTTCTTCCTTGTAATTTGTTGTGAACTTCTTCCTTTCTTTCTTTTTTTTTTTCCTTCTAAACAAACCAGATCCTCAGATTGCTGAATACGTGCATCCAGAATTCCGAAGTTGTCGGGGCATCATCTTGTTTCATAGGAGTTGAATGATCTTTACAGACAATAGATGCCTCATTTCCTAAATGTGTTCTATTTGTTCTTTGCCTAACATTATCTATCTCACCAGTCCAGTCAATATATGAAACAATAGTTCTCGAAGTCATGGCAATTCCACAAGTGCAATCATCATAATTAAGTCTAGATTTAATTTTAACAATGGTAAAAAGATGTTGGGTGCATATGTAGAAGCGCAGCTCGGCATCGCCAAGCACTGCACCGTGCAAACAGCACATAAACATAATAAAAAAAAAATTACTGTCCTGTGCTTAACACCTGTTCAGATGTTAACTGGACAGTCCACAACTATGGGACAGCCTCTACACTGCTACTTGCACGGATTCAATATCCATGTAACTCTAATCTCCCTTGTCAGTGCACCATAATTAATATGTATGGCTCACAGCCAGGGAGAAACCATGGCTGTGCACACAGGTACATTCTGTGTAGGCTCTACATGGAGCCTACACAGATTTTATTGAATCCTGCCTGTCTTTTTGAGAATTTCAGGTGATTCATCTAGGATGGTGCTATTTTTTTTTATCCAGCACTTAGGCACACACATTTCAGTGTTTACAGTGTCCCATTGCATTTATTACCATCATGTTTATGTCAACAAATCTTCATCATCACAATTTTTTCTGTATCATTTCAGGATCACAGGAATAAGTCCCAGCCTCTTAGAGATGAAAGCAATTTTCTCCCATTAATTTTTCTGAAAGCTTCCCCCTCTCTCTGCAGTTTCATTAGTGTTCAGTATTTGAGAATGGTAATTATATAGTACTTCATACAAACAACAACAAGCAATGAGGTCTAATGTGCATGCACATTTGAGAGGAAATAAATATGCAAAGATGTGACCAGTAAGAAGAAGGCCAGAGAGTTGAGAAGGATGTGAGCTTTTCTAGACTTTTTCTGTACTTTTTGTCTGGTAATTTAGTTACTTATATCTTGCAGTAGGTATTTTTACATATGTGTTGTGATTGATTTCATTTGTGTCTCTCACACCAGGATTTTATGATTCCTGTTCCACATATTATTAAATAATGGTTCCTTCCTGTCATGATTAATAAGCAGTTTGTTAGAGACGGTGTTACATGGTCACCTTTGTAATGCATAACATTTTCCTTATGGCTCATTGTTAACTATTTAAAGTTATTCACTTTACTGTTTTGGCTGTAGTCATGAAAAGGGCAGGGAAAATCATCACTGACCCTTCATATCCAGGCCACCATCTTTCTGAACTATTACCATAGGCCAAGTGTTGTAGATTAATATGCACCAAAACAAGCAGATATAAGAACATTTTTTTCCACAGTCCATCAAGTTCATAAACAGTTAACTCAGCTTATTAGGCTGGGGGGGGTATTCTTTTCCCAAGCCTCTGAGGATTCTGCAGTATTGTTTACATATTGTTAATACTTGTTTCTTTCAGAGTTTATTTCAGTATTTCTTGCACTGAGTTGCTCTTTGCACCTGGTATGTATATGCATATTTATATTTGTTGGCTTGTTTTTAATAGTTGCATATATGCCATTTGTCTTATTCTTAATAGTTGTATGTATGTCATTTATGTAATTCTTACTTGGAGAGTCACTGAAACCAGAGTCAAATTCCTTGTATGTGTGCATACTTGGCCAATAAATGTGATTTTATATATATATATATTTATGAAATTGGTGAAACTGTCAAATTAATAAAAAAAATCTTGTCAGTGCTTTATCTTTAATGGACTTCAGAAGTCTTTGTTATACAGGTAAGAGAGGTAAAAAGGGCATTTACTATGGAAGGGATAACAGCAGTTCCATTATGGGAAAATATTGTGTCAAACCTGAAACTGTTTACAAATTTCAAGTATCATTTATGACACTCAAGTAAAATGTTAATGACTTGGCAAATTACAAGGATCATAAGAAGTGTTTTTAGGAAATTTGTTTATGCTTTTTTCAACTTCCTCATCAAAAGTAAACAGTGTAAATTATTACATATTGATATTGACAAAACACTTAAGGATAAATGGGATGAGCTGCATATGATGTCAGAAACACTGTAGGTGGATACAACACAAATGTATTCATATAACACAAGGTTAAGCACTTTCATTCACTTAATATTATAGCGGACATCTTCAGAACCTATACTTAACCTTGAGTTGCAATATTAATAAATTTGTGTTGTATCCACCTACGGAGTTTCTGACATGTTTGGTGCAACTTTGTTTTGTGTGGTTGAGTTTTATCTGCCGATTCCATCCTTATTATTGGTTTGAGCATATGATACTTCAGAAAGAAAGCACTGGTTTTATAACAAAGTTTTGGCTCAAAGAGCATTTATCATTTCCAAATTGAGATTTTGTTTGTTATTAAAATATAGATCAAATACAACTGAAAGAGAAGTGCTAATTTTTGTTTGTCACTGGAATTTTTTGTCAAATGTGGAAACTATTAGAATTAATATTGAGTTTCCTTGAAAGCCAGTTTTTTATGGTTGACTTTCTCAGGAGTCCATATTCCAGTTATGACCCAAATGTAATCTTCTTGAAAAGGTTCATAAAGATTTAACAAATTATGTTTTTCTTCAATGGGAGACTTAAACATTCCTGATGTATCTTAAGCAATGTACACTTTACCAAGAAAATTACCTGTGGTCCTGTGACACAGAGTAATAAAGTCTTGGGTAAGTCTTTGACAACCTGGGGTTAATTACTGGATTGGGGACTGGAGGGATTGAGATAAGGGAGGGCGGAAATGAATAGCCATAGCTGGTTCACCCAAATGGGGAAAAGAGAAGTGTAATCCACTGCACCTCTGACCTGAAAAATGAATGTTGAGGGATTGTAGGAGGGAGCTGTTGTGTTGGTTTTCTCATGTAGCGTATCAGCTTGGTGGGGATACCCAGGTGTGTGAGATTATGCACAGAAGCCTGTCTAACAACAGCACCAGCAAAGTTAATAGCCACTATGAGGAGGTATTCCGTTTAATAGAGATTTGTCTCACAAGTTAAATGGCCTACTCCCAGTATCCAGGTCTCACTTCTGAAGGAAGTTAATGTTCCACTGTACTCTCACCCTGACCACAGGAATTATAGGGCATAGGGGCTAGTCAGGTTGAGGAATGAATGGCCTTGCCATTGCCTGCTGGATGAACAAATGAGTAAACTAGGTATCAGGAGATAAGGGCTTGAAGATGTCTCAAAAAAGAAAAATGAACATGAATTATTGGAATTTATCATAATGGTGGGTTATACATTACATGTATATTCCCAAACAACAGGCTCCAAAATGTTTAATATTGTTTTTATTTCTAGATCTGTAACATTTCTTTGTATAAACCATGTTTTCCACTTAAGTCATCATTCAGAATGTGTTGTGAGCAGTTTTGGCACTAGGCCATTCAAGGTCTGGCAACATTTAATTTAAACTTTTTCAAGGCAATAATTGTGATCAGCTTTTGAACTGGCTTTGTAATCATTAAATGGATGGAAAATCAGATGACTAGTGGTGAGCTATGTTTAATGATAACTTGCATTCTTTTCTAGTTATTTTTTGTTCCATTTTTCCCTAAAAGTTAAACATTACTTTCTTCAGTGGAATAGTAAAATTTAAGAATTGTACTTTAAAGGGAAATCTCATTTTAAATATTTAGGAAATTCATAAATGCTTTAAGACTGACGATAACAGGACAAGAATGCCATTTTATTCAATTGGAGAAGAGTTAGGATAAGTAAAGCTCATCACAATTTAAAATTAGCTAAGAATCTCTACCTTATTTCTAGACTCTTTTATTCTTGCTGTTCCAGAAATACTATGAGATACAGGTGACGATTTACTTGTATTAGTCTTTAATAGATGGAATATACTCATGATTCAGTCCTGATTTCCTGCTGCTGTGTGGAATGGCATGTTCTTCCATGTCTGCCTAGGTTTTCCCCAGATACTCCAGTTCCCCCAGTTCTCCAAATCACAGTGGTTGATTAGCCACACGTAATGGTTTTGTGTATGTGTATGTGTGTGTGTGTGTGTGTGTGTGTGTGTGTGTGTGTGTGTGTGTATAGGTATATGTGTATGCATATATATATATATATATATATATATATATATATATATATACACATATATATATATATATATATATATATATATTTATGGGCATACTATACATGGTCGATGTTTCAGAATGTCGAAGACCATATGGCCGAGACCACATGATCGACATTTGAAATGCCGGCCATGTAATAAAAAAAAAAAACAAAAAAGAAACACAACAATAACTTACCTTCACACTACAAGCAGTGGGGATATGCCCACCTGCACCCCATGTGGGGGCTATGCCCCCCACACCCCCTGTAACCTAAATATACCAACTCTGAGAATCTTTCCATACTGTACGGAAATGCCAGTTCTGCATGGTCTACATTTCGAATGTTGATCATAAGGTCTCTGCTATATGATCTTCAACATTGCGAAATGTCGACCATGTGAAGGGGACCCATACATATATATATATATATATATATATATATATATATATATATATATATATATATATATATCACACACACACACACACACACACACACACACACACACACACACACATATAGACATATATTTACATATATATGTCCATATGTTTAGATACAGTGTTTAGTCCACTCAGCCATCAAAGAACACTGATTTCACAATATATGGAATGTAAACCTTATCACCCACCCAAATATTCAGGTTCCTTTTAAAATTACTAGAACTGTTTCAATTGCGTATGCTTATAGGGAGATTGTCCTAAAGTCTTGTAATTCTAATGACAATAAACAGTCTCAAAATCAGAGAAAAATAATTTTTTCGTACAAATGTCATGTTCTTATCTTTGTACATTGCAATACATCTATTAACCTTGATGCTATACATAATTTGTAATACAGCGTCAGGAAAGATCTTTTATGCTAATAACAACTTTTCACATATATACATATAATGAAAACTATACAAATTTAACAACTTACACTGAAGGCCATAATCCATAAATCTGTATTTCTCTATTCTTTATGTGAGCCTCCTTTGGATTCCTCCTTTTTTTCCAGTGGTCCCAGTACAAATACAAAAAGCATTGTTGGCCTCCATTGATGGTTTTATATAAGCTTTTAATACCAAAGCCAATACATAATCATCCCTAGTAGATAATGTCCTTAACAGGTACCCAATATACTTAGTTGACTTTATAGAAATTTGATCTGCATGTGCATTAAAGGACAACTTGGATGTAATAAGTATAGAAAACAGCAAATTAAGCCAGCCAGCTGTGATGCTGAAACCAATATGAATATTTTATTGCATGTCAGCAAAAGAAAAAAACAAACCGGTTTTGGCTAACTTTGTTACATAGCCTTCTTCAGTGTTGAAAGGACAGAAACAACAAATTTCTTTTATGCATGACAGCAGCCATAAAAAACAAACTGATCGGTCAAATTGCAAGTGTTCATTAAGACCTGGTGGGAAAAGTCCACCCGATTTAATTATCCACTTCTTTTCTTTGTCATCAAGAATAGTATGCCAACCAGCTTTATTTGTTCAGTTGCCCCCAATTTTGTCTATTACCATAAATCTGAAAGCAGCTGTAGGATGTATTAAGGAGTGTTTATATAATGTACTACTGGGCTTCCTAATCCTCATATCACTGATATGTTCAGAAATCCTTATTCTTAATGGTCTCGAGGTTTGACCCACATAGAATGTTGAGCAACTGCATGTAGCCAAATAGATCACACAATCACTACTGCAGTTGTCAAAAAATGTAACATCAAATACATTTCCAGAATTTTTGTTTGTAAATTGTTTGGACTTCATAATTCGGTTACAATGGCTGCAATGACCACAGGGGGAGCACCCAACAAGAGTATCCCCCAATAAAGTTGTTTGTGTGCTAGAAGGTGTATAGCCTCTGGGCCCTCATTTATAATGACTTAAATGTGAACCCAAATTTCTGCCCCTATGAAATGAAAACTGACATTTCTCCTGAAGAAATTGTGATAAGTTATTATCGGCCAACAGAATGTTCCAGTGCCTTTGTACACTATTCATAATTATGTCTGTATTCCTTCCATATGTGGTAACTAACCAGATATCAGAGGTACTAGTTTCTTGTTTCTCCTTATATTTCAAAAGATCACCTCTATTTAGTGTTGTGGCCCAATTACTGGCACTCAAAACTTGTCCCATATTGTAACCTCTGTCACGAAATATATTAGTAGGAGCTTTCTTAAAGTGTTCATAAGTGGATTGCTGTGAGCAGATGCATCTCATTCCTATGAACTGTGACTTTGGGATGTTCCTGGATTTATGAGGTGGATGAAAGCTGGATGCATAGAGAAGGGAATTGTACTGTGGATATTTGTGAAATACCTCAGTTTGTAAAGTGTGATCGTTATTTCTGGTGATTAGGACATCAAGATATGTTGCTTGTTCCAAATTATAATTCACCGTGAATTGTAGGCCCCATCTATTTTCATTAAGATAGCCCACAAATTCCAACAAATAATCTACATCCGCTCTCCATACCATCCAGCAATCATCCAAAAACCTTCTCCTAATGTCCATTTCCTCCAAGTAAATATTATGTGCATTATCATAAATCAAATGTTCTTCAACATAAGCCACACAAATTGAGGGAAAAAATGCATAACAAAACAAAAACTATTTACAAGAGTGTATAAATGAACAGATACAAGATATTTCTTCAGAGTAAAGTTCAGGTTCAAACTTTATTACAGTCAGTTCTCTCCAGTATCTCTGTGACTTTTATCCAAGAGTTGCAATATGAAGTGAGTCTTTCTATTTTTATCTTGATAGTAGCATTTCCATTTGAGAAACATTAAGCACCATGTTCTTGAACTCTATATGTAGATAAAGTCTCCCCCTTCCAATTTGTAATATTTTTTTATGAGCAATAGCTAATAAAATCCATAGAAGTGAATATTTAGATCTGGGAACACACTTTGATATATGATTTAGGCAACTGAAAGTTGTCAAAAACAATTTGCAAAAATAATACGATTTTTCCCAAATAATACAATTTTTCCTAAAATGATCTAAGGAGATTACATTTATAAAATATGTGTTGTTATTTAGCTTTCAATTTTAATTTATATCTCCAACATCCTATTTCATGATTAAACATTAATTCAATTTTATGAGATGTGATATAAATTCTGTGAATAAATTTCCAAGAAAATAATTTCTATTGTAATGAAAGAGATGTCTGCCTGGAGGAAATTAAAATAATTTTTTTATCATTTTCTTCAGGAAGTCAATTATTAATGGTTTTATAATAATTCCAAATCGCTTTCTTTATATTTGTGTTTTTAATTAATTTATATATTTTAGATAGCCTTTTCCTTGAACTGTTTTGTTACCCATAATAATCAAAAATTCTATACGTTTAGGAACATTCTGCCTTGTTGATGAATACATTAACTCTGTTTTATTTATAATATGTTGTCTTAATTATTGTACAACCAGCCATGATTCATTATCTATATTATTTGTTCATGACTTGTTTCATTTGAAGAACCTTTCCAGAATCTATCAATTGCAAATGATGCCAATATATTAAATTTTCCTTCAAAGTACAGTCATGTTGTTAATGTCAAAGTGTCAATATTATTCTGAATATATACAATGGGAAGTAAGAATGACAAAGTCTTAATATCTGGATTTCTATTGAAATAGTTTTTAAGAGAAGTTAAAATATTAGTAATAAATTTGAAACACTATATATATATATATATATATATATATATATATATATATATATATATATATATATATTATCTAAAATATACTGTCTTACCACCTAATTATAAATATTTGGCAGAATATTTGTATATTGTGACAACAATGAAAATTTTAATTGTAACCAAATATGTTATTGTATTTGCTTTCACTTAGTTGAATATGATATGTTTAACCAAAATGTCAATGTCTTGGAATAGAAGATAAGGCATACACTTCAATGTTTGGAAGATTAATTCCCCTGTATCCCAATCCTTTAAACGATGATATAATGCAATTCTGGGTTTATTAGGGTACCATAAAAAATAACATTAATCTATTAAATTGCATATAATGCTTATGGGGAGGAAGATAAATAGCTTGTATAACATATAATATTTTTGGGAATATAATCATTTTAAGTAGGGACAATCTGTCTTCCATAGTGAAAAAGAATTTATTCCATCTCTCCATGAGACATTTAATTTTATTTAAGATATTATTAAAGTTAATTGTTAGTGTTTCATTCATATCATTTGTTAAAGTGACCCCTGGATATTTAGTTTTAATGTCTAGGACTATGTATGTAGCAAACCTTTGTTTATATCCTCCTTATTGCAATTTATAAGTAATATCTTATTTTTATTTTCATTGAATTTAAGGCCAGAAATTCTTTGGAAGAGATCTTTTGTGTCAAATAGAACTTGTAATGATTTACTTTGATCTTTCAAAGTCAATAAAATATCATCACTGACCAGCTGAACATTTGAGACTAAACTATTACTAAAACATATGCCTTTGGTATTTGTGTTCATCCTAATGCAATCTGCAAAAGGTTCAATGACCAGAACAAACAACAAAGGGGACAAAAGGCATCCCTTTTTCATACCCTTGGTAATTGTAATAGATCAAGATGTGCATGACCCAATTTTTATATAAGCTAGGGATTTTTCATACAGTAATTGTATTAATTGAATAAATTCTTGTGAAAATCCATATTCATCTAAAGCCAGGAACAAATAGTCCCAGTGAACTTATGTAAGAATTCTTCTATTTTATCATATGTGTTTCCTTCTTTTATAAATCCAGTTTGATCTTTATCTATCAATAAAAGGAGCAACTGTTTTATTCTACTAGCATGTATTGCCATAAACATTTTATAATCCATGTTTAATAGAGATATTGGTCTGTAGGGTGAACTTTCTTTTGTATCTTTATCGGACTTTAGAATTGGGCAAATTAATATACATTTCCAAGGAGTTGGTAGTATTTTCTTTAACTAAAGTATATCTTTTTACAATAAGCCTGAAACTTGTGTAATTGGTTTATCAATTAACATTATTTGATCTTCTGATAATTTTTTTTTCTTGATAAATGTCTTAAAGAAGGGTGTTATTACATTCTGAGATTCAGTTTCTGTGTTATGTGAGTTAGTGTGTTTTGAAAGCCTCTAAAACTCCCTCTCAATCTGAAACTCTTTTCCTAGTACCCGGAATGTAAACTTCTTTTATCCGATGGGATTTAATAATTTTCTTTGTTCTGTTTGCTATTTTTCTTTGATTTTTAGAATTCATAGAAAAATAATTGTATTTAATCTTTTCTAAATTAATCTTCGTTTATGATGAAATATTTGTAAATATTTTTCATCTCATCAAGTTCTATTAGCAAATTCTTTTTTTGTACATCTAATTTTAGTTTATTGATTTTCATTTGCAAATCTAATAGATCTTTATTCCACTGTTTTTCTTATTAATAAACCAAGCTAGAACTTTACCATATAAATACAACTTCAAAGAATCCCATGCATATATATATGTGATATATCATCCGTACAATTTATATTTGGGAAGGGTTATATCTCCTTAATATACAATTCCTTAAAGTCTTTTAAATTATATATGATGGAATTCTGGTAATATTTACACTTTGTTTAGTATTCATTAGCAAGTCAAATGTAATTACATTATGATCAGACAATGGACATGTAACTATTTTAACTTTATCCAGTTTTGAAGATATATCACTTGAAATGTGTATTCTGTCAATTCTTGATTGATAGCCATGGTGGTGTGAATGATGTGTAAAAAAATAATGAATTTAGCTTAGCATACTCATTCGCATCTTTAATATTGAACATGTCAATAGAGTCAATTAAAGTATTTTGATAGAAAGATTTAGACAAATGTTAAAGACTGATTATAATTATATATGTATTGCCATGAAATGAATAGAAAGATAAAATAATTTTACCTTAATTTTTGGTTTTAAGCTCAAGTTTTTTTTGATTGAGTGCAGCAGGAGTATCATAGTTGTGAATTATTGTTATATGTTGAAACAAGTGTAAAAGGTGATGTTTTTGAATATTTTGAAGAATACAAAAAAGTAAATATTAAATATTTGTCTTTTAGTTTCTTCTTCTTATGAATAGTTTTCAAACCATTTATTTTGGCTTGAATCTTTAATGAACAGGACCGACCCATACCTTCTACTTGTTCTAAAATGTTCTTATATGTTAAAAAGGATATAGCAGAGTCCAGGGTTTCAAACATTTTAGTATAATTTGAAAGAAAGACTTTAAGTTTAGCTGGGAATAACAAATACACTTTGAATTGCTTCTTTTTCAACTCTTTTATTAAGGGAAAAATATTTTCTTCTCAAGACTACTGCTGAGGAATTGTCATTGTCAAATCTTATTATATTGTCATTGAATCTGATTGGTGAATCAGTCTTTAGGAGTAGTTTTTATGTTGACAAGAGTAAAACCTTACTATTATAGATCTCTGTTTAATATTTACCTTGTTGGATGATGAATGAATTACCAGTGATCTGTGAGGTCTTTCAATGCCAAAAGAAAGACACTTTAGTAATTTTAAAATGGTGGGAATCCAGGATGTGAGAAAGTTAACCATGTTATCGCCTTCAGTCTTTTCAGGTAAATCATAAATGTGCAGATTATTTCCTCTGGATCATTTGCAAGATAATCTAATTTATTGAGTAGTGTAGTATTTTGTTTAAGTATAAATTCCACCTGAGGTTGTTCTTCTGACATTCTGCCTTCTGTGTCATTTAATGTTTATTCCATGCTGGCAATCTGGGTTTTCTAAAGTAAAATGACCTCCTGTAGCTGTTCCATTTGTTTTTTACATTCTTCTTTGAAAGTATCAAGGTTGTTGTTCATTTTATCCATGTTTATCAATAGATCTTGTATGTTGTTAAGTATGGATTGTAATTCCTTTTTTAAAGTTGAGCCCTGAGAATTACTTTTAGAGTTTTTAATTTTTAAACACTGACAGAGCCCTTTCTTCTTGTAGTGATAGGAATTTGATATGTTAAAAGTTCAAAATTCAGATATAGACTTTGAAACTTCTTAGTAGAAGATGAATATAGAAATTGATATGTCCACAACCTCCAGTACTTAAAAATTCCTGTCAGAAATTTGAATTAGATAGCAGAATTGAGAAACTGTTAACATGCCACCATCTTGGCTACATCCCCCATATTCATATGTTTTTAAATGTGTAGTTTCAGTTAATGAATTATCAATAACAAAAATGAGAGAATTATGATCTGATGACCCTAATGATGGGAGTATCTTTAAGGACTGAACTTTAGTCAGAATATTAGTAAGTACAAGGTTCAAGATATTTTTCCTCTGGTAATGAATTTTACCAGTTGACTCATACCAAGTGAGAAAAGATCAGTAAATTATTTAGCAAAGTAAGAACAAGTACATAGTGACTTCCAACATATTCCGGAGTAATTTAAATTAACCAATAGTAGTATGTCACCTTCACAATTCAGGTGGTCATCTAAATTATGTAAATACTCCCTATGCAAAGTATTGTCTATATTTGATGTACGATATGACAGTACTATATATATCTGTCTTTGTTGTATCTGTTGAATTCAGTCGTTGTCTCATATATAGGCATATTCTTAAATAGGGATGATCTAATGTAGCTCTGCACCCTTGAAACTACACCACCACCTCTCAAAACTTGCCTGAAGTATTCATATTTAACAAAATCCTATAAGTGAAAAAGAGAAGCATCCCTTGCTTCTGTTATCACTATGATTTTATATTGTTCTGCAGTTATTACACAGCTCAGTTCAGTGAAATTGTTTTCTAAGCTTCTAACATTGCTTAAGACATTTTACTGGCTCCTGTATAATTTTACATTCCGTTTTTGGTCTAATACTAAAAAAAAGGATGCAACTGGTCAGTAGTTTTACTAGCCTTGAAGCTTGCCACATGGGTACTTGGGTGAAAATTCTCTTGAGCAAACAGATGGTAATCATGAAAACTCTCGTCCAGTATTTTACTAATTGTACATTAAACATCAATGAAGCCTTAGTATGTAAGTAGTCTGTCCAAGAAAAGGATGGAAAAATAGCACTCAGAATATAATGGACATTAATCCTTTCTAGATATTCTATAATTCTCAACATTGACTTTATCATATCCTTCAGAGGTGTGTATTTTAAATCATTAGTCCCTACATGTGTTACATAGAGACTATAGGCCAATTTAACTAGTCCCAAGCTTTGCAAAAGCTTAAGATTGTCCACTAATCTCAACCCCGAGAGAACAGCTATAGTAACACAAGACTTATCCATTTTTGAGGGTTCTTCAGTAACAGGTTTCAGTATGGAGTCACCCAAAATTAACACTCCATGTGATTCATTAACTCCATGAGCTATCTTTTCACTTTCTTTAACATCAAAATAATCTATCATGAGGTCCTGTCTGATTCATCCTTTCACTATTTCTGCTAATAGTAACATTCTTTATTACATACTTTTGATTCAGGTACTAATAAAACAGAAGGAGAATTCTTTATAGTTACACACACTAAATTTACAATGTCATTTTTTTCCTAATCTAAACCTTTGTATCATTAACATCCCTTATGTTCTGGTATAGATACACAGGTCTATATTCTTGTACAAATGAACAAGAATCGTTGCTGTTCAAGGAGACGTACTTCCTCTGAGCTGAGGTTATCTACTGAATTATTTTCTCCATATTCTATGTCAGCTAACCCATCAGTAGTACTTAAATCCAGTTGGAGTTCTGAAGTAACATACACAGCCTGTTTCTCTGCCTCGTCACATCCAGTATTTTTTTCCTCTTTTTTGTAATGCAGTAGCAAGTTCCCTTCTTCCTTTTCTTACCTTTAGAATCTTTCTCAGTTGGAGAATCTGACTTGGCCATTCACACTGTTATCCAGAAGTAATCTCTGATCAACATTCTGTTTATGGCAATCCAAGCACCCATAGGTCAATTTCCAATCAGTTAAGTATACAGAAATCAGGACTATATTACGATGTCAAAAGATGAAGTAACAGAACACATCTTTATCGACATGTAAAATTCGACTTCTGCAAATGCCGAACGCCCACTTCAGTGAGTTTCCCAGGGGAAAAAAATTCACTCGGCGGAAGACAAACAAACCAAACTTACAAACCCTACATAGTGTGCCCCACACCCCCCTAACTAAATAGACCAACTCTGAGATTGCACTACAGTGGGGAAAAGGGTGAATCCCTGATGACAGCCAAGCGATTTTTTTCCCCTGCCTGGGAAAAAATTCACTGAAGTGGCTGTTCGGCAATTGCAGAGGTCGATATTTATGTGTTGATAAAGACATGTTCGGTTATTTTGTCTTTCAACACTGTAATATAGATGCCAGAAATTATAGTAAATGCTTTTCTAAAATGATACATACAAGAATCTTTTATCACTAAAGTAATTGCTATGTATAAGTTTCAAAAGTTTCAGTATTTAACAAGTATTAGCTCCACCTTGCTCATAATAAACTTTACAATGCACACATTCTTTGATATAATTTGATTTAATAAGGTCTTCCAAGACATACAAATTTAGTGAATCCTTGTAAAATTAAGTGTAACAAGTTTAAAGCTCAAGACTTGTGTAGTCCCTTCTTCACTTCACTCAGTCACTTAGTTACACGTCATGAAGACATGAGCGTCCACTCTTCCCAGATGAGAGATTTTAAGCAGCACAAGTTCCTGTCTGCTTGGATAGGAACACTCCACAACCCCACTAACATCAACAACCCTCCAGGAAGTTAAAAATAAAACTTAAAACAAACAATTGTTGCCCCATTGTTCATAACAGGGTAGGAGGTAAAATGGAAAATAATCATAAAAAGAAATGCTAGCTGTTTACCCTCAATTGATACTTGTATCTGCTCACCAGGTGAGAGATTTTAAACAGTACAAGCTCCTAAAAAAGATAAGCTAAGAAAGAAGTTGCAAAAGCATAGAATAGGGCATTAGAGGCACTCTAGCAACTTCTGGAAAGTGACTCAGTAAGTAGCGCAAGGCAAAGACAGAAAGATAAAGAAGATAGTCAGATACCCTTCATAAGGGATGCCAGTGCCAACCTGCTCACCAGTCCACAAGACGGCAGATGCGAGGAGTATTTCCAGTATCTTCTGAATAAAGAGAACCCCACAGAAGCTGTACTGCCCTAGAAACAGCCTATGGTGAGAGACGTGGAGCCCACCCTAGAAGAAGTAAGAACAGCACTAAGGAAAATGAAGTCAGGGAAAGCAGCAGGCTCAGATGAGGTCTCAGCAGATATAATAAAGATGCTGGGTGAGATAGGGGAGAAATGGCTCCTGAGGGTACTCATAGCAGTGTGGAGAGAAAGACACATCCCAGATGACTGGATAATAAGCATACTTATGCCACTGTGTACAAGAACAAATGGGACATCCACAACTGTGGGCAGTACAAAGGCATCAAACTCACATTGCATGAAAGTTCTGGAGAGGGTGATTGATAAACAGATATGCAGAGTAGTAGAATGTAAGATGAGAAATGAGCAGTTTGAATTCAGATCAGGATGCAGCACAACTGACTCAGTGTTTTCGGTGAGACAGATACTTGAGAAGAAGCTAGAGATGAGAGAGTCCAACTGGGCATTCTTAGACATGGAGAAAGCATATGACAAGGTCCCAAGAAAGCTGATATGGGCAGTACTGCGGTGGTTTGAAGTCCAAGAAACACTGGTAGAATTAGTACAGGCTATGTGCAAGGACCCAATGACTCAAGGGCAAACAGTGTTTGGTCTCGCAGAGCAGTTCCCAGTGGCAGTGGGTGTACACCTGGGTTCAGCTCTGAGCCCACTGCTGTTCATACTGGTGATCAACTACATTAGCAAACAGGTCGGAGGGGGCAGATCAACAAAGTTGCTGTATGCAGACAATGTGGCATTACAGGCAGACTCTAAGCTAGAATGTCAGCAAAGGACAGGAGAATGGAATGCAAAACTGAAAGGCACATGGAATGAAACTAAGCACAGATAAGATGGGGGTAATGGCAGCAAATTGGGGAAATCAGAAAAAAGCTGAGAATAGTGATAGAAGGGAAGATAGTGGAACAGGTAAACAGCTTCAAGTATCTGGGAGGGGTGGTTGAGGAGAAGGGAAGTCTGAATGAAGAAGTCAAAGCTAGAATCAGAGGGGGGGGGGTGCAGCTGGGTCCTCTTCATATGATCTAACTTTCAAAAGTTCGACTTTCATATGGCCGAGACCATATGAGCGAACTTTTGAAAGTTTGAACATTCTTAATGGAGATCTCCATACAGCACAGAACTGGAAGATTTCACTTTTCCACAGTGTAGTGTGATCTTGGAGTTGGTATATATAAATAGCAGGGGGTGTGGGGGTGCAGTGGGGCTTGCCCCCCCTGCTAAAACCATTGAGATATTTTTTTTTACTTTTTTATTAGATATTTGAACTTTCAAACGTTCGATCATATGGTCTCTGTGCTATGAAAGTTGAACTTATGAAAGTTTGATCATCTGAAGCAGACCACTGCAAGCAGCCAACTGGCATAAAGTGTCTGGTGTAGTCTATGAGAGAAGAATGCCAAAGAAGCTGAAAAGAGAGATGTACAAGACAGTGGTGAGACCAGTACTGCTGTATGGTACAGAAACCTGGGAAGTAAAGGCAGAGCAGCTGAAGAAGCTAGATGTGATGGAAATGAAGTGCCTGAGATGGATGGTAGGATGCACACTGTGGGACAGATGAAGAGATGAGGATATAAGAGCAGAAGCCAAGGTAGCTCCAATTGCAGAAAAGATAAAAGAGAACAGATTACGGTGGTTTTGGCACATGCAGAAAAGCAGAAGACAATCTGTTGAGGAAGATTTGGGACAGACAGGAAGAATGTAAGAGGAAGTGAGGACATCCAGCAAAGAGGTGGATGGATTGTGTGAAAGAAGATCTGTGACAGTCAGGCATGAGTGTTGAAGAAGGCAGGAGTGTGGCACTGAATTGAGAGAGTTGGCGACAGCACAGTACCCCAACCCCATGTAGAAAAAATGGGACAAAAGCGGCTAAAGATGATGATGACGATGAAGCTCCTATCTGATTGGATGAGAGCATCCACAGTCTCAGTAACATCAACGCCTTTTACCAGGAGGGTAAAAGTAATATGGAATAAAGCAAACTTTGGAAACACTGCCAGCACCTACAACCAAATAAACAGTTACCTTAGTGCGAACAGAAACAGAAAGTAAAAAAGGCAGAAAACCAGGAAACACTGCTAGCAGCTACTGCCAAATAAGCAAATACCTTAATGCAAGCAGAAACAGAAAGCTAAAACTCTATTTATAAATTAAAAAAAGCTGAGGGAGGCTGACAAATGTATTCATGTACGGTTTTAAGCAAAATGATTGCTCTCCTTAAATATTTTCTTTCATATTTTATTTACTCATTAATACAAAACTCTGTTCAGAAATCTATCCTGCTTTAGTCAGCTTGCACAAATTATTAAATGGATGATACCTACCATTACAACATTTCTGTGTAAGTGGGCTATAGAAGACATTTCTGTGAAATACTGAATATGCCAGGAAGTTTAATTAATTTACCATTACAAGGAGGCAATCCATATGTTAGTAATGCATTTCCTGGTAGTGTAAGTAGGTAAGGAGTATGGCTACTCATCCTTTCTCATCTTCATCATGAATTGTCTTAGACACCTGCCTGTGGCTAATGTTTCATAGTACCATGTCCTCCTGCATAGATTTGTATGGCATGATAACAGTGTAGCACATCCATCTGTATTGTGAATGATGCATATTCTCATTGTAGTGCACACCACTTTTGGGTAGTGTAACACTTGCAGTGTTAAACATCTGAATGTGTATTGTACTATAATGTAAAATCTGAAGAGTAGCTGAACCTTTTTGTACTGAATTTCATTATTATTAGGAGAGATAAAAAAGAGATAGGTTAATGAAAGAATGAAGGGGTGTTGGCACAGACTTGGTCTGAGAGAAGGCATGGCAAGGGGCTTCAGCAGAGAAAGGGAGCTCTGAAGATAAAAGGGGAAGAGGCAGAGAAAGCAAGGCCATTAAAAGACACAGACAAATAGGGTACTCTGGAGAAGGTAGTAAGAAGAATTCAGATGGAGGTGGGAAAACATGGAGTTATTGTAAGAGATAGTTAAAACAGAGGGAAGAGAAGACCATGGAGACAGGGTAGAGCACTAAATCAGAAAAGAAGAGAGAGAATCATAAGAAACTTCCTTGGAAACTGAAAAACTCCAAGTGGCAAAAGAACAACTCAAAATCAAAACAAGCCAGAAGTTACCCTATTAAAAATTTGGACTGTGAATTTCTGGCTTGTTTTAATTTTGAAAGAAGAGATATAGCAGACCCAGTTAGAAGAAAATAAGGTTGAAGGTGGACGGTGTCATGAAGAATGTAAGAAGAAGGTGGTTGCAAGTAAAGTTGTCAAAAGAAGGATGAGGGAGATTAGTAAATATGTTCATAGCAAAAGACTAATTGGAAGGTTTTTGAAATTTTTTTTTTTAGTAAATGGAATAAAAGTCCACTCAGATGTATAAGTGTGCACTAAAGTAACACTAGACATATACCTGGAAAGGCAATACTAAGGAAAGTTTACTCAGTAGAACAGTAGGTGAGAACTGAAAAGGCATATATGGATCTGCTAGTACACTAGATATGGCTTTAGTGACTATGGGAATAAAGAGAGAGTAAGTGCTAGAAGTTGGAACATGGTACATCTGTCACACAAATAGTTGGAAACTGGACGTCATGTATACGGAAAGAATTAAAGATGGAAAGATTAAGTGGGAAAATGGAGTGTGAGCACTAAGTAAGAATAATGCCTTGGTGAAATTGTGCAGCAAATGCGTTGGCTTATTTGGGGAATAAAGTGTATAAAAGAGCTGGAGATGTGAAATAGAAAAGGCAGAGATGATGCACATGGGAATATGAATGGGTGATTAACCTATAGGAAGATGTTATTAAAGACTGGTAGAATTTTTTGGAGTAAAATGTGGTAGCTGAATGGACAGATTCAGTTTGCAGTAAAAAAAGGAACGGTTTGTTAACAATGACAGTACAAGTTTTTAGTTTGGTGAAAAGGAACTGAAAAGATACAATGCAAGAGAAACATATCACTTAGTGATGCCAAAATTCCAATTATAAGGGGACTGACAGAAGGTAAGAGATCAAAGGAGGAATGAAAATATGAAAGGTTGCAGAATGATGTGACATATTACATAATGAGATGATGATTGACAGGAGAAGACGTGGGATCATAAGGATTTAAGATGAAGGGTCAGCAGTGCAGCCTTATGTAAAGGGCAGGAGCAGGCTGACTGAAAGAAAATAAGCAAAAGAAACATGAGAAAAGGGAGAGTGGTTAGAAGGGGAGGAGCTTAAGGAAACATTAACATAGATGTGGTCAAGGTAGGTGTAAAAGGGGAAGCAAAATGGAGACTTATGGCTATAGAATGTTTAATGAAATTGATTATTAAACATACTGTATATGTCCAAAAGTTGGAGCAAAACTGAAAAGTATTGGCTGGCTGGCCTGAACTTTTCAGGAACTAGATGTCTCTCCTTGCTTCTGTACCAAAAAAGTTATAATCTCTAATCTGTATTAATACATTAACACAATCCCTCTGTTCCTGCAAATCTGGGAAAACCCTTAAATACTTATCCCTGTGATTTTTAGACAGTGCTGTTAAATTTGCAGTGCTTCTGTGATGTATTTACCCCAGCAGGACATGGCCATTAAATTCTCAGGACGATTTGATTGCAGCATAGAAAATGTAGTTTTCTTAGCAGCTTCTATAATGGCAAAACAATGCAGAAGCTGTCACTGATGATGTATGTATATAACTATAAGGTCCATGCCAGTGCATTGTACAAACACTCAGTAAAGGAGTATTTATAGGTATGATTTGTAGCAGAGTGATGAGCTTCATAGAAAATGATTTATTGACATGCATAAATTGCATGCTTCTTAATCATATTAAAGCCATCTTGCAATTCTCCACAAATTGCCTAACATGCAGTTTGAGCAGGTACAGCACTAGGTCATATAATAACCCCTCTGAAGTAGAGTTTAGCTGTGTATCACTGAACTGTGCAGTCCATACAGGGAAACAGCATTCCCTATTGATATGAATGAGTACAACCTAGCTAAAAGCCATATGGACCATTTGCAGAAGTTGCATAATATGAGTGTCACTTAATGTCTGTACTACACAATCTCTCTGTTAGTGAGAATTAGGCATGCAGCCTATCCGGTATTTTTCTGGATATCTGGAAATCAGAATGAGTCTCCGTTAGTCTGGAAAACACTGCAAACTTCAGTATTCTGTTTAGCAACATAAACAGAATGTCAGAGTCTGTAAAAACGATTCTAATTCAGTCTAACTTTTTAACAAAAAGCATTGCTAAAATGATATGGATGAATCTGAGACTAGCTAAAGAAAAAAAAATAGTTGAACATAATTCTACATCTCAACTGTACAAATCTTCGCAGAATGTCAAGATTTTTGTCTCATATTTTTGGTGTGTTTCTCCTAAAATCTGTACTTTTCTGGCAAATAGCTGAGGATTGAAGTCATTAAATAATGGCAAACATTTGAGTTTAAGGCACCACATCCTTCAGAAAATCCATGCTAATGCAAAACATATTGTTCTATCGACTTTCTAAGTTTGTATGAGCAATATTTAAAATCTGTCCCCCCGTCATTTTAGCCTTTGTCCAGATTTTTTGCTCTAAGAAGTTGAGAGGTATAGTCCAAGATAAGGTAAAGAAGAAAAAACAGACTAAAGCAGACACTCTGTTATAATGACCACATACATCTGTCATAAAATGAGCATGGAAGTGGGTACAAAGGAGGCATGATTGGGCAGGGTCATTGGTGTTACAGAGGGTGTGGCTTTGTTTCATTTTTTGCCACAGTGAAAGGTGTCACGTCCATTGAGGATGTCCATGACATGCAGAGGTCTAATTTACATGAGCTATTCCCACAAAATCGCTGCTCATCATACAATTTAGCAGCCAGGCTATTCTCACTGCACAGCTCTCTATACAGTTGCTTAGAGAGGGTTTGAGAATTGCTTTTTACTTTGCATTCAATGCGTGGCCATGTAAGTCAGATGCAATTTCTTGGCTCTACTTTCATTGTAAACTGTTATTGCTTTTTGTTTTTATTTTATGGAAGACAGATTTTTATGCACAAAAAAGCGCATTAATTTCCTATGAGAGGTAAAAAAAAAAAAAACGGTTACATCTTAATTTGTTCGGTACTGTTGCTCATCCAATCAGGATAAAACAGACAAATGTTTGTGGATTCAGTTCAAGCAGCTTTATTACATAAAACACATCAGGACTGAGGCTTAGTAACTTAAACTTAAGTAAACTTATAAACAGACTGACTACTGCACATGTTAACACGGGCTGTTCACTCACAATGGTACTGCTGCCTGCATGTGCTCTCTATTTATACACACGTTCCCTCACTTTGAAATGCTTCTTAAAGTCACAATACACACCCTGATCTACATCCTCCTCCTTTGAGAAATAAGTCATGCACAATATAATAATGACAATAATTATTGACATGCAGTTGTACAGAAATAATTCTTTGATATGCAATTATACAGAACTAATTACAAGTGAAACAATCATGTCCATGTTGCTGTGTATTTTACACTAGGTCTGGAAATATGACCTGATCATGTGACATAAAAATTAGGACAGGGTTTAGCAACAGGGACTGTTTTTAATGAATGTTCAACTTCAGGGACATCTGGGACATCATCGGGAATGGGAACAGGTACTGAGACATGTCCTTCAACAGGAATATCATCTGGATTGCTCTGAAATCTAGAGTCTCTATCACAGGTACGATGCTGCAATATCGATTCAGATACCAGAAGAAGATCCCAGAAATTTCTTCTGTATTCTATACCCTCAGATTCTACTGAGTAAGATCTTGGCTCAGCACATATGACTCTCACTTGACCAATTTGATCAAAACCTTTCACCATTTTCATCCTCACTATCTCTCCTCCTTTCAATGGATGAAGAAATCTGCTCATTTTATCATAGTTGGACTTCTGGAATGAACACTTTTTGAATAGTTGGGCTTTGATTGCGCTGGTGTTTTTAGCATTAGGCACCAAGAGACCGGAACTGATAGGCAAGGTTGTTCTGGTTTGCCTAGATAGAAGTCTCTGAGCAGGTGAGACAAGTAAATTGTCACAGGTTATATTTCTGAGATTAAGTAAATTCAAGAAAACATTGGTATTGTCACATTTTGACCTCTCTGGTAATTGCTTTGCACTTTGTACTGCATGTTCAGCATGTTCAGCTAGGCTGTTTGACTGTGGGTACTCAGGACTACCGGTAACATGGATAAAGTCCCACTCTTGTGCAAATTTCTGAAATAGCTGACAGGTAAACTGGGCACTGTTGTTAGAAACAACTTTGTGTGGACTACCATGGACTGAGAAATGACATTTCAACTTAGTATTGACAGAACTGGATGTTAGGTTAGGTAGCAGATCAATCTCAAACCAATTCAAATAAGAGCTTACCAACACTAATATGTCAGTTGCTACTGCTGACCAAGGTAGTTCAGGAATCTGGTTTAACTGAACTGGCTATTTGCAAATGTGGTTTAGTACTATTGCATACTGAACAAGATTACAAATCGCAGCTGATGCTCTGGCCTACCCAGCATCCATCTTGATTAACCAATCTCTTCAGAAAGTTACGTTTCCACACTGTGGAAAGTATCACATATAATTCCCCTCCACAAAGGCGGACCCTCCACAGAACTAACCAATTACCACCCCATAGCTATTCTCTCTCTACTCTCCAAAATACTAGAGAGATGCATACACTCTCAGGTCTCAGACTACCTCCTTACTAACAACCTCCTTTCTAATACTCAGCATGGTTTCCGACCAAAGCATAGCACCACCACTGCCTTACTCTCCTTTACTAACACTATCCTTCAGCATAAAAACAATGGCTATCTCTCCTCTGCTACATTCCTAGACCTATCTAAAGCATTTGACATTGTCCCACACAAACAACTTATCTCTGTCCTCAATAACCTATCCTTCTCACAATCAGTCACCAACTGGTTTCAGAGTTACCTGTCTGACCGCCAACAATCCGTTGTATGGCAGAATGAAATATCTCCCCAACTACCTGTCTCCATAGGGGTTCCCCAAGGATCCATCCTTGGACCCCTACTCTTCTCTGTTTTCACCAATAATCTAGCCTATGCCACCAAACATGGCACACTCATACAATATGCAGATGACTCAACCATCATATGCTCAGCCCAGTCCCTACCCAAACTGCAAAAAGTCACACAGGAAGCCTTTTCCTCTGTTGAAACTTGGTTATCTGATGCCCAATTAATACTCAACCCAAACAAAACTAAACTACTCATCTTCCAACCCACCAAACATACTCAAAACAACTCTCACTTTAACATCACAGCAAAAGACAACACCACTATATACCCAACTGAACATACCAAATTGCTAGGAGTGGAAATAGACAATAAACTAAAATTTGACATTCACATATCCATGACCATAAAAAAGTCCACAAAAACTAGGAGCATTATACAGAAATAAGCAACTTCTCACCAAAGCAGCAAAGATTTCAATAGCAAATTCCCACCTTATCTCCACCCTACTTTATGCCTCTCCAATATATACCAACCTAAGGCAATGCGATCTAAACAAGCTAGAGATCTGCTACAACAAAATCGCCAAATTCACCACAGGGGCATCCTACTGTAGTCACCACTGTCTCTCACTTGCTGAACTGGGCTGGCTTGAACTCCCTCACCTCCTTCAATGGTATCAACTCTCACTCGCCCACAAACTAGTAAACCATCCACTAAATGTCCCATCCCTCTAGAATCTACTCCAACCCTATCGCACCACCAGACCACTAAGATCCAGCAACAAAAATCACTTGCAGATCACTAAAGCCAATAACTCTGCTGGTGAAGCACTATTCTCTTGCACCATAGCCAAATTATGGAACTCCCTCCCACTCACAATTACCTCCATACCATCATGCACCCACTTCAAAACTTTACTAAAAGTGCACCTAAAAGCATGCTGGCTATGCTCTTGCAACTCCCACTCTAATATCACCTACCCCATCCAACCACTACCTTTCTTTCCACTCCACTAACTACCTTGATTATAGCAAGCTCAGATGCTCATAAGTCAGTACTTATTATGCAGCAGGAACTTCTTCTTGTAACATTTGTTAATGTCTGTTATGTACTTCACAGATAAAGATTCTAGTTGTCTACTGATGTACTATGTTCTTCATCTGTAAATATGTTGTAAGTAATTGCTATGTAAATTGTTAATCACTATGTAATCCAATGTAACTACTGTCTGTTTATTTTAACTGTGGAGCTTTTCTCCCCGGGCCTCCACTGAAAATGGACCTATGTCCAGTCGGACACTCCCGGCAAACAAATATAAATAAATAAATAAATAAACTTTACTGATATGTTTTGACAAAGAAGGCCAAAATACTAGTCTTCTCGCTTTTCTTTTGGTAGCTTCAAAAGCTGGGTGGCCAAAATGCAAAATCTGGATGTACTCATGTTGTAAGGAAATAGGAATGACAACTTTAGGACCTTTGAAAATGATACCATTTTCCAAAAATAAAATAAGGTTGCACTTCTGTTGGTACACAAGATTGCTTTGACGGCCATCCAACATTGATGAAGTGGTTGAGCTTTTGCAGAACTGGATCAGTCTTTGTATGATCTCTTAGCTCATCAACTATTGTGGTAGAAAAATTGCACACTTTCATGACATTGAAGTAAAAATTCTCTGCATCAAGCTTTTCTGTGGTATTTCTGCATGAACTGGATAAGGTATCAGTCAGATAAAGAAGTTTGCCTGTTGTATAGACCATTTTTACATTGTACTTTTGTAATCTGAGCATCATTCTTTGTGGTCTTGCTGGAGCTGTGTGCATAGGCTTCTTTAAAATGGTGACTAGAGTTTGATGATCAGACTTAGTCTGGATATCTCGGCCATAAATATAATCATGGAACTTCAAACATGCAAACACAATTGCCAAAAGTTCTCAAGTTCTCAATCTGAGCATACTGCCTCTCAGTTTTGGCAAGAGTTCTATATACATAGGCTACTGGTCTACCCTCTTGAAGAATAACTGCACCAAGACCGAACTTTGAAGCATTACTGGAAAGAATTACTGGTTTGTGGACATCATAGTATGTATGGGGGACTGGCAATTTTCTGTTTCAGGTCATCAAATGCTCTCTGGTGGTGTTCCAGTCATGACCAGGTAACATTTTTGCATGTCCACTCTCTTAAAGGTACTGATAATTAACTGAAGTCTGGTATAAACTTGCCCAAATAGTTAACCATACCAAGAAAACGCTGTAAGGCTTGGACATTGTCTGGAGCTGGCATCTCAATAATGGCTGTTTGTTTGGAAGGATCTGGTCATAAGCCTGAACTGGTAAATAAATGACTGACATAAGTAACTTCTGGTAGCCTGAATTTACATTTCAGAGGACTGAGCTTTAGATTCACTTCACATGACATTTCCAGAACCTTCCTGAGGTTTCTGTCATGCTCTGCTTCACCATTGCTCCAACTAGTAAATCATCTGCTATTATAACACACAGCCTGAAAATAGTTGCTCCATTGCATGCTGAAAGACTTCACTAGCAGAATTTATTCCAAAAGGCATTCTGAGAAATCTGTATCTACCAAATGGTGTACTGAATGTAGTCAGTAGTGAAGATTTGCGATCAAGCATTATAGGTTCATAGGTTGGTACTAGACTATCAGCCCTAGGGCCTATACAAGCCTAGCCATAACAATTCCCTGGATATTTCTTCCCACAATATTTACTTCCCTGGACCCCTATCTAGCAGGGCGACTGACATGATCCCCAGGGTGAATTTCCTATCTCCCATCCAATCATCAAGGTTCCTTTTGAAGAGGGCCAAGAAACTGAACTCTTTGCATCTAAGATAGAAAAACAGTAGCATTTGGCATGAGGGTAGCAACTTCCTCGACTGTACGCATAGGATGGCGGGGTCTCTCTAATGTTTTAAGTCTCTTGGATCAATACATATTGTGATTTTGTTTGAGCATTTCTTATGAGTGACTACCATGGAAGACACCCTTTCAATTGGTTCTGTAACTGGACAAATCACACCTTGCTGCACCATTTTATCTAACTGGACTTTGACTATGATCTGCATAGGTATCAGAACTCTTATCAATGGATTGACCACTGGGTCTAATATCATATAGTACACAGCTGGATGTTTACCTAGCTTGCCTTTGAAAATATCAGCATAATCGGTGAAAATAGCATTGGCGAAATTAGAACTAGGACATGTGCTTACATGATGGACTTCTTTGGTAAAAGAAAGTAGTTTCATTTTCAAACTGTCTCTGAGACCTAATAATGACTGTACAGGTCTTTTGACTACATAAAATTGCAAGCTTTAACTGTTCTCATCTAAATAGCATGAAAGCACTACTGAGCCTTCGGTTTGAATCTCTTCACCTCCATAAGCAACAAGCTTCAGACAATTGGCCAAATTAAGTTGTTCACCAGCTCTTACTCTAGCAAATATCTCTGCTGACATAACATTGCACTTTGAAACAGTGTCCACTTTGAGCTCAGTGAGTTTACAGTTAATCAGGGCAGTACAAAACACTGTTTTTTGCCAACAAATCTACTGATCAACTTGCTTTTTTGAGTGACCTTTCTTAATAAATGAATGAGGCTTGCTTGATTTGCAAAGCTTTTGAATGTGGTTCCATTTTTTACACTTGTGGCATTGCTGAGCAAATGCGAAGCACTTTTCTCTTTTGGACTCATGACTGGCACCACAATTACGACAGTTAACAATGAGACTTGACTTGGGTTTTGCTGACTCACCCTTGTGCTGCACTGTGCATGTTCATTTTGCCGTGCTAGTTTTAGAACTTGCTGGAAGGGTACGGGCTCTCCCTGGAAATTGCACAGGGGCTGCAGCTGCCATGTGCTTAGGCCTATTTCTGTTAACCATGTGCTGCATGCCATCTACATTTGCTGTAAAGGCTGTTGAAGCCATGATCTTATCATGCAAGCTTGTTTGTGTGCCTCTCTGTAAGCTCGTGTATTTGACAAATCTCTATAGCTTTTCTCAATGTAAAATCACTGTCTTGAAACAAAATCTTTCTCACTGCTGCATTAACACCACAAACAAGCCTGTCCTTTATCAACTTGTCTTTCAAATCACCAAATCTGCATGTTTTAACTTTTTCTTAAGTCAGTAATGTAAGCAGCAAATTTTTCTCCTGGCTTTTGATCTCTTGTATAAAATAAGTGCTCTCCAATGTAACATTTGTCTTGGGGCTTGCACATTTCTCTAAATTTAAGTTTCAAGCATTAAGGGTCCTCCCTTGATTCAGCTTATACAACAATATGACACTTTTGCCCATACACAAATGAATGTTCTCTTTCAATGGCTTCTAACCCCATTAGATAAGCAGAATAAATGCCTTTCTACATGCATCTTTATCAGACAAAGCTGCTTGTATGAAAATATTGTATTCCTGCTCAAATACTCTCCAATTCACTGCAATATTATGATCAAACACAAGTGGACTGGGACTACAAAATACCTCTGCCATGCCAACACACAGTAATAAAGACCCTTGGAATTAGATATGGACATAACACATATACATCAGAAATTTATGCCAGAAACTTGTAATTATGCACAACAGCACAGTAGGCTCTTCGAAATAACTGCACTTTGTGAAATAAGTCTCCATAGCACAAAAACACTTTGAAATCACTGTACTTTGTGAAACCACTCATCAGTGTAAGAAACACCTCAAAATAACTGCACTTTATGAATGAACTGTACTTTGCACACAGTAAACTCTTTGAAATAATTGTACTTTAATAAAGCACACACTGCAAACACTTTGCACACTCTGAGATACTTCAAACAACTCTAGTTATACTTTGAATAGCTTTAGTCAATGTGAAACAGTAGCTTATATAAAAAAAACATGGTTATTTACTAAAAATGCAGTCTCTTTGCTTTTCCATGCTCATTTTGCACTTTTATTGTACTTGTTATGCTTATTTGACTTGTATCATGCTCATTATACTTTTCTTGCACTAGTTTTACTTTTAGCATGCTTGTTATGCAAATCAGAAGTAGTTCTAAATGCTGTCATAAGTATTTCAAATAATTTTATCAAATATTGTGGTTTCGAACATTTTGCTTAATCAGTAATGCGTTTTGCACTTTTGGTTTGATTAATAATGTGCTTTGTGATTTGAGAATGCTTTGTATTGTTTTCTTTATGAAATAAATCATTTATGCAAGTTTTAATTACCTGATATTCATTTCTGACCTTTTTTCAAATATTTAAGCAGGTTGGGATATGCCATTCCTATATATACCTCCATTTCTAACTGTACACCATATGGCTCAACTTCTGGCTTCTTTCTGGTTTCTTGTTGCTCAGACATCTTGGTAATGACACCATGTTATCCAGGCATGCCCCTTCTAATACCATGTCATTCAGATATCCCACTTCTGACACCATGTCGCTTGTCCAGTCAGGATAAAACAGACAAATAGTTGTGGGTTTGATTCAAGCAGCTTTATTACATGCAAATACATCAGGAATGAGGCTTAGTAACTTAAACTTAAATGAACTTATAAACAGACTGACTACCACACTCATACATGATAACACTCTGGCTGTTCACTCAAAATGGCACTGCTGCCTGCATGTGCCCTCACTTTTGAAATGCTTCTTAAAGTTGCAACACATACTCTGATCAACAAGTACTACTTATAAACAGAAATAATTTCAATTAATGACAATAACAATATGAATTGCTGCCCCGCTTAAATCAGTTTTCCTCATCACTCCTTACCCCTGTTTGTGCCTAGTTTTGTAGCACCTGTCAAACTTACATTTACCCTTGTTGCTTAATTTCTCAAAAACTTACCTAACATGTAATCAAAGTCTAAGGCTGTCTCTTTGAAGGATGGAAGGTAAGCAAATGTTTCAGTCTTATCATATTCATATTTTCTTTCACAAATGTTATACACCACTATCAATATGAATTTCTTGGTCTCCTTCAATAGAACCACTATATACATCATGTGACATTTCAAATATTGTTTACAAGACTAGTGAGCTGTCTCAAAATCTGTGTCTGCTCTTAATGCATACCATTATGTTAATTTTGTTTTCATGAATAAGTAGCTCAGGCATACTATATATCTGCAACATATTCATTCGGCCATAAAATGTACTTTTAAGGATATTATGTTCTGTAATGTTCCAATCTGTGATGAATTTGTCAAAATTAACATGCCTTGAAATTTGTATCTTGTCTTTTATATTACAGGCAGCAGTGAATTATGCTCTAATACTAATTCTTTTCAAAAACCTTACATACATAATGATAATTTAGGTACATAAAATCAAAACGCTGCCTTCTACCTTTATCAGTATTAATATGACTTACTTAGTTAAGTTCAAATTTATCTGAACACTTAAGACTAAGAATTAAACCAAAGAATGAAAAATATTAGCATTAAAGGTCTTAAATGTAAAAGGATAAATCACTTCATATGATTTCCTTTGAATGCCGCAGGAGTACAAAGATACCAGTTATAGAAAAAATATTTTTGAAATAAATTGTATTATATTATCATAATAATTCATGTTTCACTTTTGAAATATTTAAATGTAATATCAAAGATGCATATACTCTGGTGAACTAGGAATTAAACTGATGAATATTAAACATATTCATGCATTCCAATTTATTTTGTTTTCTTGATGATCCACCCATGATCTTCCCTCCAAAAAGTATCTGTGCTTCAGTCAGATCTGGTTAACAAATAAATAAAATGGGATAAGTACATTGACACAAACTGGGTGAAGAGTGTACAGAAATACTGATTAGACTGGTAAAAATGCAGGCACAATGTATTATTTGTTTTATATTCTAAGTTAGGTGAGCTGCAGGCATAATGGCAATATGGTCAACATCAGAAAAGAGGGTTGCATCAGGGTATTTTGACACACTGTATTAATCATGTTAGTGAGATACCAATGGCAGTTGTGCCATTGTGGCTACTAGCTGCAGAAGTGGAAGCGCTGGACAAGGAGTACATGGGCTAAGAATCCGCAAACTGAATGCCAAAGAACAAAAGCAAAATGAAAAGGCAGCATCAGCAGAAAGAAAAACCTGGAGAAACAGAACAACTTAAGAAAAGCATGAATGCTGTTATCACTAACTATTGTAAGTATGTCGGATGCATAGGACGTTTCCCTGCTTAAGGAAAAAATCATATTTCAAAGCAAAACTGTGACACAGTTCTTCTAACTACTACTGCTATATGTCTTTCTAAAAGAAATGCAATGTATTCATATCTTACTCAAAACACACACACACACACACACTAACCATATGTTTGAGTAAACAAGGTTCTAGTATATAAATGTTAAGTTATATGTTCTATTCTCATTTATTTTTTCCTCTGTGCACTCCCGGCACATGATCAAGGAATTAGACATAAACATTAGATTTTAAATTTAACATTTTTCCCAGCCAGGACTCACAACATGTATAATTTCTTGCCTTTTTGTTAATACAACTTAAGCCACAATTAAGTGTAAATGTCACTAACCAAAACTGCCACACTAACGGATGTCAGCACAGCTTTGGATTTTTTTATCTGGTTAAAAAGTCATACTCATCCTACAGACATCCATCCTTTCCACATCTGTATCATTCAGCATTAGCTGAGAGCTGACATTTGGATGTGTTGTATATCAGTCAGCCTGAGCAGCAGATGACAGCTGATATTATACCAATGCAGCTTTTGAAGTAAGCACTAACAAATCTTACATTTTAGTCTTCATCACAGATTTACATCGGGGCACTCTTAGAAGTCAAGCCAACAAAATAATGGGTAATAAATACATAAATAAATCCAAGGCTATGTTGCCCCCCCAAATGTTAATGCAATTCAGTGAGTGAGAAGTAGGCTATACATATGGCCAGCCTTAAGCTAAGGTGAGCTGGACAGCTCTGGAACAACACTTGTCTGGAGCGCCTTTCTGCTCTTTATTTGGTTTTACCATTTCTTTAATTAAAAATAAATAAATAAACACATGAATAAAATAGGGAGGAAAGGTGACCCTATCCAAATAGTATCCTATGGGGTAGGTGCTGAATTCCTACTCCTTGCTGTCAGGTGCACTGCAGCTGGCTAATCAATTTGCAAAAGTTTTGTCTTACTGTAACACAGCAAGGGGTACAAGTCTGCGCATATTAAACAGAAGGGGAACTGAGTAGTTGTTTTGGAGGATAGCAACAGTAGTAGAAATCAAGCATATGAAGTCATTTTTTTATTAATCCTGAAAAGCAATAAAATATGAGAATTGTCTATACACTTTCTGCATATCTATCTAGATATGCATCTATCTAGGGCAGCGCAGTGGTGCAGCGGTTAATGCTGTCGCCTCACAGCAAGAGGTTCTCCGGTTTGATTCTTGGCTAGGGTGCCTTCTGTGTGGAGTTTGCATGTTCTCCCTGCATTCGCGTGGGCTTCCTCTGGGTACTCCAGTTTCCTCCCACATTCTAAAGACATGCTTCTGGAGCATTTCTCCCCAGGACTCCGCTGAAAATAGGATCTGTGGAACCTAGTCGGACTTTCCCGGTCATCAAATGTTAAATAAATAAATAAATAAATATCTAATTAAAAAAAATTCAGTTGAAGTAAGAAAATCATGCTAATTTGTGTCATTTGCACAGTCACAGCATCCCATATGTATTGTTATGATGCATTGTAGGTTTTTGCCAGATTCTCCATTTTCTTCCCACATTCCAAAGATGTGCTATAAATGAATTAACTTTTTTTCAAAATACCCATAGGTATGTATAGCTTGTTTAAGTGAATGCTAAAAAAAATACCCATAGGTGTGCATATCATGTTTAAGTGAAGGCAGGCACTTCCCTGTGTTTGACTGGTGTCCTTTCCAGCATTATTTTCTCTGCCTTGTACCAAGACTCTTGTCTCCTCTACAAATCTCACATGTCCTAAGTGGATTATGTAATTGGAGGATGAATAAATGCAAACACACCTGATTTCTTTTCTAAGAGTGACAAAATATTTTTAGAGAGACTGCTAAAAAGTATTTGTTTTACAGTAATTTTATTGTTTTTTCACAGAAGTTAAAATAAGAACCATATAGTCTGTGAGAGTCGTCTGCCATTTCATAACAATTTTGTCAGAATTTTGTGTAATGTAGAGTCAGTATGTTCACTGTATGAGGAGATGCGGCCCTGAACCACTGAGAACAGGCCAACCTACTCTTTAAAGAAATATGAGGAGATGTGGCTCTGAACCACTCAGAACACACCAACCCACTCTTTAAAGAAATATGAGGAGATGTGGCTCTGAACCACTCAGAACAGACCAACCACTCTTTAAAGACAGAAAGTATAATGAGTCATATCCTGCAGTTAGTGCAGCTAATGATTACATTGTCACACCCACAGTCATTCTCCTTTCTGGTTGTGCAATGACAACATATGGACTCAAAGCATTTAAGTGCAATAGCATAATTATTTAAATAAAGGAATTTAACATTGGAAAGAAAAATTAAAATAAAACCGGAAACAAAGAAGTGAAAAGCAAAGGGCAGTAATGAGCAAATAATGTTCAAGGTCTGTAATGAGGGAATGATCTTTTGTTTAAGCTGTTAGATACATTATTTTGTGCCAGATGAACCTGTGAGATTAAATC
>NC_056748.1:736897877-736900377 GCF_019279795.1 Protopterus annectens
ACTTCTGGCAACCATTACTTCATGAAGAAGGATTTCAGAGTTGCAGTTTTTGCATCTTTATGCAGTCTGCGCTATTTTTTTCCACAAAGTAAGAGTATCGTTATGTGCCAGTCCCTTCTTCATGCCCAAAGTTGCTCAGGATGTAATGTGTATCAATCACTTGATCTTTTCACTTTTTTCTTGAGCTGTTTTTAACAGTGTAAATATTTGCTGCATTGTATAAAAGTCCATAGGCAACTCAGAATTTATTTTGACGTAACTTTAACTACAAGGAAGAATTTTAAACTTTTTATAGCCTTTTTTTCCAAGATCTGGAGCCAAAGGGTATCCAGTGTTCCTCTTTATTCTCAGTGTATTAGATTTTTGTTACCAAAAATAAAGCAAGCACTTACTTCGGGCTGCAAGTGTGCTTATGAAACTAGGTCTATGATGACTACTCAGGCCTTTTTCAACAATGTTTCAGTGGATTGCATTTACATGGCTGCCATATGGGTATTACTGAACACATTACAAGGCACTATAAGTTGCCTGCTATCCTTAGGTCAGGATCTGCGTTTAGATTTACCATAATCTTGGGTATGCTTTTGTGACAAGCCACTCAAGAAGATAAGCTTGGGTTTCTGTCTTGGAGATCATAGAGATGAAACGCTCAATATTTGTTATAAAAGATGCATAATTTCTATAATGATAAATCAGCAATGACAATTTCATCTTCATTACCATCTACGCCCTCCTGCCCTCTGCCTAGTGGACTTTGTCCCTTTTGAAGGCTGATTTCTGCCTTTATTGGATTGTGCATCTGCAGGCTTTGACTTGCAGGTTTTTGACATCTGCAGAGGGGTTGACTGGCATCTAGTATTTTGGGTAACATGAAAGGGCTTAGGTAGCTGTGTAAAGTTTTATGAGATGAGGTACTTGCTGATGGCAATGAGGCTGCTAGTGCAGAGCCTTTGATACTGTAGGTATGGGACTTTTGTTTAGCAAAACTTGTAAATGAAGGTACCATGAGGTCGGCAAGTGGGGATAGCAAGTCATTGTCTCTACTTATTCAAGTTGTTGATGCAGTTCTTTGGATTACAACAGTGTCAGTTAGTACACTTTACACTCGCCATTGGTGTAGAAAGTTCAGAAGGCTATGAGTTCTATTTCATGCCAGGAAGTTGGATACATTTTCTAACACTGACATTGCAATACAATATAAGGGGGTGATATATTCCTGAAGGTGTTGCCTTCAGATGAGATTTTAAACTAAACTCCCATCTGTCTGGTGATAGCTCAGCTGGAAGAAAAGAGTACATTTTTTCCCCCATATCCTAGCTAAATTTCCCCTAGTCAGTAGGAACACCAACACTGGCCTACCCGAAAAGAGAACACCAGCCTGTTGGACTAACTCAGTCAACAAAGAATAAATAAAATTGAAAAAAAATGCTTTGGACTCAGTAAAACAAGCCTGATAAGATAGAAAATGACAAAACACTTCTTGACCATCTGAATGTCGCCATGTGTGAGTGTGTGTATGTACATACACAGATCTCTCACTCTCTCTGTATATGTATGTATATATATATATATATATATATATATATATATATATATATATATATATATATATATATATACACACACACACATGCACGCATACATACATGCGTATTCATCGTATATATATATATATATATATATATATATATATATATATGTGTGTGTGTGTGTGTTTTTATATATATATTACGTATATATATATATATATATATATATATATATATATATATATATGTCAAATGATTGAGTTTTCAGAAACTCAAAATTCTTATGGATGAGACTATATGATCGAGTTTCTGAAAACATTTCTGCAGTGGGGCTGCACCCCCCCCCCCCCACCATGCCCTCTGCAAATCGTATATACCAACTTTGAGATCACACTACAGTAAAGAAAAGGGTAAATTTCCTGATCCTCGCTGTATTGTAATCTCTACTGAAAAACTGAGTTTTCAAAACCTCGATCATATGTTGTCAACCATATGAATTTCAAGTTTTTGAAAACTCGATCACTGGTAAGGATCCATTGATATATGACTGTAAGCTGGCTGCTGTCATCAGTTCCCCTAGTGATGTGTTCATCCTCCAAGAGGGTCTCACCTAAACACATGACTGGTGCCAGAAACATGACCTCAAGTTGAATAGCAAAAGATGCATCATCATCCCCTTTGGGGAGAGTGATGCCCCCACAAATGATCACATTCATAACAACATTCTAAGCACGCAGTCAGTTGTGAGGGATTGGGGCACCAAGGTTGAAAGCAACTTGAGTTTTGACCACCATGTTGCTTCTGTTGTACAGAAAGCTTTCTACATGGCCCACCTCATAAGTAAGGGTATCTGATCCAGAGACAAGGAAGTCATAACATCCCTGTATTCTTCCCTTATAAGGCCCATTATTGGCTACAACACCCCAGTCATCATGTACCTCGCAAAGCACATGCAGCAGCTGGAGAGAATC